>NW_007726956.1:503078-546315 GCF_000696425.1 Galeopterus variegatus
AAAAAAAAAAAGACTGGCAGGACTAGGGTGCCGGCCAGCCTCCGCCCGGGAGGCTTGGGAATGCCGGACACAGAGGGCGGGGATGGGGGGACCGCCCGACCCCACCCCCGGTGCGGAACCAATTGTGACGGCGGCGAGGTTTCCGGCCGGCGCTACAAAAGTGCCACACGGGAGGGGCTGTGCGCGCCGGCGTGATGCGGCTGCGCTGGGTGGGCCGGGCAGAGGCGGCGGCGGCGGCAGCGGCTAAAGGTGGCGGTGCGACGACTGCCCCCAAGCCCAACCGCCATGAGTACCAAGCAGGTCACTTGCAGGTCAGTGCGCGGCGCCGCGGAGTCTGGGAACGTCGGGCCGCTCCCCAGTCTCGCCGCCAGGGAAACTGAGGCTGGAGCGGGACTCGTGGAAAGTTCCTCCCCTGTTCTCTGTGAGGCTTTTCAAGGCGGAGCCAGCGCTGCGGCCCGAGCCCGGGGTCGGGCGGGTGCGTGGCGGTGTGTCGTGGCCGAGGCCCGCGCGGGGGCCGCGCCGCGAGTTGGAAGCCTGGCTCTGGGGGCCCGGAGTTAGGATGTGCTGGCCAGGGCCGCGCTCGGGCCCGGGCCCGCGGCTCTAGGGCTTCCAGTTGAACTGGAAAAGGAGATTGGGAGTTGAGTAAAGGGACACGAAGAGGCCATTTACAAATGGGGATCCCACGCAGGAGTGGGTTATTTATCGGTCGTAAAGGCCTCAGAGAAGCTGGGGCTCGGAAGCCCCCTTCGCACCCCAAGAGTTTTAGTACCCAGATGCATCCTAAACTTGCAGGGCGTTAGCAGGTAAGAGTCGGTGTGCCGAACGTCATGACGGCAGGAGCATTTCCTGTGAGTCCGTTAAGCCCCCCACATTATCTCCAAGTCCTTTAAATTATCACAAACAATAACAGTACTAAGGAGATATTATCCCCGTTTTACAGTGCAGGAAACAGAGTGAAAGAGATTAAGTGATATCCTTATCTTACAAGAGAGCTATTTACGAGGAGAAATGCAATGGTAATGGATGTAATAGAAAATAGGTAAACCACCAAAGTCAAGGTTCGGATCCCCATTCCGCCCAGCCGCCAAAAAAAAAAGCCAGATGGCTAAACTGTGAGATAGAAATGGTTGGATTGTGTCACACTCATTCCTTGGTAAGCTTGCAGTCCTATTGCACTGTATGCTTGGAAAGTAAAAATTTTATTTTAGTAACTGGTTTCAGTAAAACCTATGTGGGAAGCATTGCGAAAAAATCATATAGTTTGATTATGTAATAGTCTATTTACGTATCATCTATGTTGTTACTTCTCTTCATTAGTATGAATAATTAAGAAGTGACTATGTAAAAAGTTTTCTGTTAGCATTAGTGCCTGTTAACTGTTCAGCCAGTTTAATAAGGCTCAGGTGGCTTATGTTAAGCAGTTGTCAGAAATTTGCACCTAGTGTCTATAAAAAGATTTTTAGTAAGCTATTTGTACTAGAAAGTCTTTTGTGAAGACGACTGTGTATGTGTATTTACTTTATTTGTGTAAAGTTTCCCCAATTGGAGGAAGGTTCCTAGAGCATTGTGCACTGTAAAGTTGCACAACTACACCAGTTGAGTAAGGCATGTCATAACTAAAGCCAAAATGTTTCATTATTTTAGTTATACTAAGTTTCCATTTATATTGTCTGGGCTAGGGCTCAGACCCTTCAAACCCATTGTTCAGACTGGGTCACCAGACCCCTCACAAGCCAGGCTGGGTTACCAGACGCCTCACACACAGGTCCACGCTAGGTGATTGGGAAAGATCCTGGGGGCCGTTGGCAGACGACATGAGCTCAGTCCTCAGCAATGGCAGCAGCAGCTTACAGGTCCTGCGGTGGCGGTGGCCTCACGGAGGGTCCCGGGGACACTGGCAGCAACAGTCTCCAGCAGCAGTAGCGGTCTCCCCATGGCCCCCTCTGGGGCATCCCAGGGGTAGGGGTGTGGGGCGCCGTAGATCAGAACCACTCATCCTTGGGGCCGGCCCGTGGCTCACTCGGGAGAGTGCGGTGCTGATAACACCAAGGCCATGGGTTCGGATCCCATATAGGGATGGCCGGTTAGCTCACTGGGTGAGCGTGGTGCTGACAACACCAAGTCAAGGGTTAAGATCCCCTTACCGGTCATCTTTTTTTTTAAAAAAAAAAAAAGAACCATTCATCCTTTATGCATAAGTCCGTAACCCAGGACACCCAGGTGTGCATGCGCAATTACGTTAGAGGATAACCAAGGAACATCTGGGCACATGTGCATATTTACATCAAATGCTTGGCAAGATTCTGAACATCTGAGGGGCCCTGACCGTTTTCCTATATTTTCCCAGCATGCACTGTAAAGCAGATTCTAGCAACCTAGAAAATCCTCTATTCCTCCACTTGCTTTGTAGTTTAATTCTACCATTCCCATCTACTGCTCCTAAAACGTGTCCACAAAACAGTGCTCATTTATTTAATGCTTTCTGGTTGAATCTCAACTCTGTGCAGTATCTAATTTTACAGGTAAGGAAACCTTATGCTCAGAAAGACTTGAGACTTACACAAACTTTTACATCTTAGTGCAGGAATGAGAATGTAAATCAGGGTAATCTTGGTTTTTTTCCTTCTGCACCTGGAAATATCCTGACCTGAAAGCTTTAATTCTGTTTCCCAAACAGGGGTGTCCTGCAGGATGTTGCTACATAAAAGCTAAGAGTGGGTTGGAATAGGATCACTTCTGTTATTATTATTGTTGTTATTATTATTAAATACTGATTAGTGTTTGTTGGGGGACTTATGGTGTGCCAGGGGCACTTTCAGGTGCTCTATCAGTCATATGGTGTGTAATCCATGAAACTGAGCCTGAGCGTTGAAGTGACTTGCCCAAGGTCATTCACCTTCCACGTGACAGAGGTGTGACATCAGAGTTCATGCTGTAAGACTGTATGGCCTCCGTTTCTTGTAGGACTTTCCAAAGCTTTTAATATTATCCTATAAAAGGACAATTCATACAAAAACATGTAGAAAGGAGAAGAAATTTATTTGCAAAGGAGTTTGGAGGAGTTAAGGCTCCCAATGACTACTTTGCCAAATAAAAAACCAGAGCAGATATTTAAATGGAAAAAGTTGCAATATTTACCTAGAGTACCAAGTTCACATTAGCATGTTCATGGTGGAAAAGCTTTCCTCCCTTTATTATCTTATTCACAAAGGCCTTGTCTCCAGACATTGGTAACTCACAGGAAATGTTCAAGGTCTGATTTATTTGGGGGACCAGATCTAAGCAGGGTGCTCAGCTGTCTTTTTTGGTTTATCTCAGGTTGCAAAGTGTTTTGGGGTTTGTTTTCCTGATTATGGAATGTAATGTACATGCTTATTCTGAATGGTCACAGAGCAAAGAGTCAGTTCTGCTTCCATTCAAATATGCATTATGTTCCTCCGAGAAATGGATATCAATGCTAGGATTCCCAAACCTAATGACAAAGACACTCCATGTGTTTATTGCCTGGAATGGCAAGAATGACAGTTATGCTATCAGTCACTTCTCCTGATTCCTTGACATGCCACTCTACCCAGGATCTCAATCTAGGGATCATTTTTGCTGATTTTATTCCCTAACCATCTCCCTATGTCTACCAATATGTTTTCAAAGCCCTGGTACAGACCTTTATTATAGCTTGATAACCAGTTTCTTTTTTCCTCTTCCGATGTAGTAGAGATTTCTTCTGTCTCATATTCGCTAGTAGAAGACTTAGAATTTCAGTTTTCTGAGATAGTCAAGCCTAGAGCTTTTGATTCTTTCAAAGTCACAAAACATGGGGGATCTTGTCTGCCAGTAAGTGGTATAAAGAACTTGAGCTCCAGAGTTGGGCATTTCTGGATTCTGATCCTTGTACCACCGGTGCCATGATTTCCTCATCTGTAAAATCAAGATGGTAATGCCTAACCAGCAGGGTTGGTTAAAATTTTAAATAATAGCAGCAGACCATCTTAGAGCATTTATTATGTGTTAGGCTGAGCACTTACATGCATTGTCATAGTTAAACCTCGCAGTGGTCTATCACAGCAGTCTGTGAAGTAAGTTCAGGAGTTATAATGATATTACAGATGGGGAAACTGAGGCTCAGAGATTGAAATAATTTGCTCAAGGTCACATAGCAAGCAGTCAGACTTCAGCATCTTCACTTAACCTCCACACTATATTTCATTCCCACCTCTAATCAATACATTTATTTCAAGCCTACCACAGCACCTAGTATTCCCTCCTTTCCCTCTCAAAGGATCTACTATCATAAGCAGTACAGCCATGAAATTTTAGCCTGTGAATATATGTAGGAAAATGTAAAGAAAAAGGACTTTGAGAATGCAAATTGGGTAATTTGGAAATGATTTGCAAAAACGTTTTGGTAAAGAGAGAGGCGCCATTGAAGGGCCTGCAAAAAACCAGTGGTTCTGTGGCCGGTAGTGAACCTAGTATCCTTTGCAATGTATAATAGCCATACTGTCAGAAACGGTCTTTTGGGGTCTCCCAGGGTAACAGATCCCTTTGGACCTTTCGAGTGTCCCCCAGAAAGAACTTCCCTACTCTGAGTCTCTAGCTACATATTTCTCCTTCCAGTTGTAGTCAAACCCCCCACCCCAACCCATTCATGTCTCACGTAGGCACCCTCAGCCTAGCATGCACCAAAATTCCAGAATCCCAAAGGAAAGCAGGTGTTCAGCACAAACCACAATACAAACAATACAAACAATAATGAGCCACTCTCATTATTTAGGGAAATTTTATATCAGTGTAGGGAACTGTTTACCAGCCAAGTTCCCAGATGCCAGGCAAGGGCCAGCCTTGGAAGCAGGCCTTTCTAAGGATAGCAGTCTCAGACCTACTATGGTAACTCTTTCCTGTGCACTTTTAAAAATCAGTATCATGAGTAGCATGAACTCTGTGGAATAGACCTTTTTTTTTTCTTAAGTTCCTTTTAAGTTTCTAACAGAGTACCCTTAGTTTGCCAGGTTCTGTTCTGTGCTTTTTCTTTTTAATTTCCTTTTTTTTTTTTTTTTTTTAAGTTCCTTTTAAGTTTCTAACAGAGTTCCCTTAGTTTGGCAGGTTCTGTTCTGTGCTTTTTCTTTTTAATTTCCTTTTTTTTTTTTTTTTTAAGTTCCTTTTAAGTTTCTAACAGAGTTCCCTTAGTTTGGCAGGTTCTGTTCTGTGCTTTTTCTTTTTAATTTCCTTTTTTTTTTTTTTTTTTTAAGTAAACCCATAACAACCTTATAGCAAGTTACTGTACAGTGTCTGATGTAATGGTAGACTCCCAAGGGGGTGTTCCCTGGGGAAAGCCTAGTTGACTACCTAGAGAAGATCCTATAGGATGGTACTGTGGTATAGTCACTTAGGTCCAGTTCTCGTCTTTGCAGTCTCAGAAATTTGATTCTGTTATGTACGTACAGGTGGCTCATGCTAGCCAAACTCAGAGAGACTGACATATCCTTTTATCATCTCCATGGGGGGTGAGAAACCATCAGGTGGGCCTGGTCAGCACTTTCTCTGCTTTTGGGGAGACAAACAGGTGAAGAAAGAAGTTTGCTTGGTAAGCAAGGAGGGATGGAAGATCTTCAGCTCATGTGGTGTCCAGCTGAGGCACCTTCCAGGTCCGCGTCAGAGGCAGATATGCAGTGTGAATTGGTCATTTGTGTTCACTAGGACCCTTTCTCTGGAGGCACTGGCATTCTGGGCCTCTTGGGTCTTCCTGATGCTCTTTAGAGACCACTCCCTTCCTTCCGTTGTCCAGTTCTGTTTTCCAGTTCAGACAAAATCAGGTTAGGTTTAGGCTTTTTGCATTCACTTGCATTTAGTCATATTCCAGCTGTGCCTTCCTGAAGTTATCCCCAGGCATTCTTCACTAGAGACCAGATGTTCCCAACTCCATATTCAAAAGCAGTAGTTCCCTGGGGTCTGAGACCCCAGACTGGGAAGCACTGTACTGTGTGGATGCCACCAGGTGGTGAGTCTGTGGGCTGGAGAGATGTAGGGAGGCTTCTTGGATCAGCCAGGACTCACGCTGGTCAAGGAAAAAAGGGTTATAATAATTTAGTGAGGTGAAAGATGGGGTGTGGCATTTTAGTCAGGGGCTGCGGTATGGACAAAGGCAGTGTGATAGGGAAGTAGATCTAGGTGGGGAAAGGTCCAGGTGTGGAAAGACCAGAGTTGGAGTCCCCGTACCTTGCAGTTAGATCTTCTACAAGTCATCTCACCTCTCGGTGCCTCAGCTTTCCTGTTTGCATCATGGGGTTTGTAATAATATTCCTCATGGTGGTAGAAGGATTAAATGAGATAAAGGAGGTGAACAGAGGATTGATAGTTACCATTTGTCATATCTTTTATATTTTTTCTCATTTCATATATTTCTCATAATGTACTTGTTTTGGAGGGAGGATCGTCTTTCCCCAAAAGTCTTCTTTCAAGGTGTGTGTAAGTTACCCCTCTTTACCAAGCGTAAACTGTCAAAATCATACAGGAGAGGAGGGTAAACCAGATTGGTTGTGAGTTGGTAGAAGAAAAGCTGGTATTATGTACATTTCAGGAGTTCATTCTACTGTTCTATTTTGCATATGTTAGAAAATTTCCATAATATGTGCTTTAAATAAGTGAAAACATGGTTTCATAGATAAAGCTCTTTTCAAAGAAGAGTTTCATAGCAAGATTTCCTTAGCCTTTAATAAACTGACAATTTTGGTTTTTTTTAATGCCCTCCCAGTATGCACACTGTAGCAGCCTTCTAATGGTCTCTTCTCCTCCAGTTTCAACCTCTGCAGCCTGTCTTCCACCCTGCAGCTTAAGGGACCTTTCTGAAAAAGGCCTGGGAAACAGTGTGTTGAATAAGAGTCTGCAGGACTCTCCGAACCTTTCCTCTGCTACTGTCTGTTGTAAATCTCAGAGAGAGTCTAGACCTTGCGGGTTCCTAAGCTTACTTGATCCCTGGTTTTGAGGCACTCACATAGTGTATCTGTATTGCAGCTGACCTCAGGGTATCTTGGCACAGCTGGGATAGTGATGTCTCCAGTCTTGGGTCTCAGCAGGCCTGCCTACCTGCTTCACCTGTCTCACTTTGCTGCCTTTTTTCTTGCTGTTCTCTCTTTCCGGAACATACTCCTCCCACCCAGCCCCCTCCACTTTGCAAATTTGAAGTCTTGATCTTGAAGACTCTGCTCGGGCATGGCCTCCTCTGGGACATTGCCCTCCCTCAGTCCCTGATATATTTCTCTCTGCTTCCCCAGTGCTCTACCTACATTGTAGTAAGGCACACATCACTCTTATAACTGTCAGTTTATAGTCAGCGTCCTTTACTGGACTTTAATGAGAGCTGAACTTTTTTGGGTATCTACTATGGGATAGGTACTGTACTGAGCATTTTACATAATTTTTTAACCACACTCTTCTCAGTATTGGTTGGTCTTTATAACTTTTAAAACTATAACAACCTTTTGTTATTACAAAAGTAGTATGTGTTCATGGTAGAAATGTTAGAATGTACAGATCAGCAAAAATAAGAAGATAAAAACATCATATAACTTACGCTAAAGGATCAGCACTCTTCACACAGTATTATGTATCTTCCCAGATTTAAAAAATACATGTGTATATATACCTTTATGATTTCATGCTCAAATGAGATCACATTGTATTTGTTGGTTTTTAATTTTTTTATTGTAGTAAAATATACATAATATAAAACTTACTATCTTAACCATTTTTAAGTCTATAGTTTTGTAGAGTTATGTACATTTGCATTGTTGTGTAACCAATCTTCAGAACTCTTTGTTTTGCAAAACTGAAATGATACCGTTAAACAACAGTTTCCATTTCTCCCCCTCCTCAGCTCCTCATAGCCACCATTCTACTTTCTGTCTCTGTGAATTTGGCTCTTCTGGATACCTCATATATGTGGAAAATTTGTCTTTTTGTGACTGGTTTATTTTATGTAATGTCCTCAGGGTTCATCCATGTTGTAGCATGTGTCAGAATTTCCTTCTTTCTTAAGGCTGAAAAATATTTCATGTATGGGTACACCACATTTCGTTTATCCACTCATCCATCAATGGACACTTGGGTTGTTTCCACATATTGGCTCTTGTGAATAATGCTGCTGTGAACTTGGGTGTGCAAATATTTGTCTGAGTCCACACTTTCAATTATTTTGTGTATATAGCCAAAAGTGGAATTGCTAGATCATATGATAAATCTATTTTTAAGTTTCTGAGTAACCACCATACTGTTTTCCATAATGGCAGCACCATTTTACTGTATATTATGTTTTATAATCTGCTCTTTCCAGTTAATAATCTTCAGCTTTCCATGTCAATAAATTTTCATTTTATCTAATATGTAGTCCATACTCAAATTTCCCCAGTTGTCCTCAAAATGTTTTTTATATCTGGTTTGTCCTGAATATAATCCAGGACTAAATTATGTTCCTTGTATTCTGCCTACTAACCTAGCATAGCCCCCTCCTTTTTTCCTTCTTTTTTCAAAACAGAAGTATAGAATTCGAAGATTTTTAGTAAATTTACAGAATTGTACAACCATCACCACAATTAAATTTTAGGAAACTCCTGTCACCCCAAAAAAGACCGCTTGTGCCCATAAGCAGTCACTCCCCATCTCCCCTTTTCCTATCTCTAGGCAACCACTTGATCTATTTTCTGTCCCTGTAGATTTGCCTTTTCTGAACATTGCATGTAAATGGAATCATGCAACATGTGATCTTTTGTTTCTGGCTTCTTTCACTTAGCATAATGTTTTTAGGGTTCATTCATGTTGTATCATGTGTCAGTACTTCATTCCTTTTATGGCCAAATGATAGCCGATTGTATGTATGTATGACATTTTATTTATCCATTCATCAGCTGATGGACATTTGGGTTGTTTGCACTTTTTGGCTATTATGAATAATGCTGCTGTGAACATTCATGTGCAAGTATTTCTAGGGACATGTTTTCATTTTCTTGGGTAAACACTTAGGAGTGGAATTGTTGGGCCCTGTGGTAGATTTATGTTTATGTTTTTGAGAAACTGTCAAACTGTTTTCCAAACCCAGCCCCCCTCTGGCACTCAGTTGTTAAACTGAGTTGTCCCACATGCAGCCTGTGTGGCATTTATGTCGTTGCTTCCTCGTGATGTCTTTTAGCTTGTTCCCAATCCCTTGTATTTCCCATACACTGGGAGCTAGATCTGGAGTTTTGTTGGATCCAAGTAAATGTTTTGGGCTAGAATACATCGCGGGTTATGTTGTGGACTTCATGTTGGGTCTCATCAGCAGACACAAAATATTTGAGTTAAATTTTTTCCATATAGATAATGGGTCCAGCATCATTTGTTGAAAAGACTTTTTTCCCCCAGTGAATTACCTTGACATCTTCATCAAAAGTTAATTGATTATGTGTGGTTCTATTTACAGGCTCTTTAAAGAGCCCCCCTCAGCCTCCCTGGACTCCAGTCTCTGTCTCTTCAACTCAGCAAGACTGCTACACTTTGCCTGGGGGTCTCCTCCCTGCCCCAAGACCCAGAATGTGCCTCTAGGTAGAAAGTCAAGCTGACCATGGGGCTCACCTCCGTGCTTCTCTTCTTTCAAGGACCAGTCTTGTATTGCTTTTTGTCTATTGTCTGAAAGCAGTTGTTTCACATGTTGTGTTCCATTTTCTCGTTCAAGTTCTGTACTCCTTCATAGCCAGAAGCAAAAATCTATTCTCTCTTTTTCTGCTTCAGTTTAGTTTCCATTGCTATGTCTTCAAGTTTTCTGATTTTTTTCTTTTGTAGTGTCTAATCTCCTAAACTCATCCAATGTAATTTTCATTTCTGGAAGTTCCATTTGTTTCTTTTATATATGTTCCTTTTCTCTCCACATTATATTCATGTTTTCCTTTAAATCCTTCAGCATATTGAGCATATTTATAATAGCTGTTTTTAAGGTCCTTGTCTGCTGATTCCATCATCTCTGTCATTCCTGTTATTGATTAATTTTTCTCCTGATTGTGGGTCACATTTTTCTGCTTTATGGCATTGCTAGTAATTTTTTATTGGATGCTTAACATTGTGAGTGTTTCTGAGCATTTGGATTTATTGTCTTCCTTTAAAGAGTGTTAAAGTTTGTTTTGGCTGACAATAAATTACTTGCTGTCAGCTTGATCCTTTAAAAACATGTTTTTAAGCTTTGTTAGGATGGGTCTGAAATACTATATTACTCTAGGACTAGTCTAGCCTCAGTACCAAGGCATGTCCCTCTGGGTCTCTGCTGTTTGCTCTGAGCGTTTACCCAGGCCTCTGTACTCCAGCTGGACAGAATGAAAATGCCTCCCGGTTACCCTACTTCAAGGCCAGGATTCCATATCTCAGTGGAACATTCTTTTGATGCCACACTGACTTATTTGATCCTCACCACAACCCAGTGAGGTAGGTGGTATAATCTTCATTTTATTAGATACAGGTAGTGAGGCCCAGGGAAGTTGGTGGTAGGTGGCAGAGCTGGGTCTTGAGCCCAAGTGTCTCTGATTCCATTACTTTCATACCCTTTAAGCTCCACGAGAACAGAGAGAGCAGTTCTTCAGAGTATTTTCTCAATTATGAGGCTCACATTTTACATATTTAAAATAAATCAGGAGGGTATGTCTTAAAATAGAAACTTATTATAAGATCATTTATTTTTCTTTCAGAAAAGTTGTCATTGAATCAGTTATGGTGCATCTAAAATCAGTGTGTCTTAGAATTAAGGAAATATGTATATCTCCATTGCCTAATAGAGCCTTGATACATGATATGTGCTTAGCAAATATTTGTATGCTATGTTCAGGAGTATGCTGATTTGACAAGTCAAAGTGTGCTTCTGAAAGCTGTGTGTCTATGCTTGTCTCTTCAGGTATTTTATGCATGGTGTGTGTCGGGAAGGAAGCCAGTGCCTGTTCTCACATGACTTGGCAAACAGCAAGCCATCCACCATCTGCAAATACTATCAGAAAGGATACTGCGCCTATGGAACTCGGTGCAGGCAAGGACTCTGCAACTGCCCCCCAGCTGAATACCATCAGGGTTCACGTCCTTCATTTGGAGCATGGGTCTTGATGAGGGGAAAATTTTAATCTTAACCCTAACAACAATACAAAAAGTATTGCAAGTAATTTTACAACCTCAGTTTCGGTATCCTAAAACTACTTTTAACTTTTCAAAACCACTTTTCAGGCCTTATTATTATGAACATATAGTTATAAAGTTGTACTCACTGTATACATAAGATTTTATATCTTGTTTTTTATCCCCATTTAACATGTCATAAGCTTTTTCCTATGCTGCTACTTTAACGCCTAACAGTAATTTTATAATATTTCATAATGTACTGTCATTTTACTAACTATTCCTCTATTTGATATTTATGTGGCTTCCAGGTTTCCTGGTACAAGTACCCCAAGCACATAGAGTCCTCCTTTGGCAAGTTTTGTAACTTCTAGACAGGAAAAAATTTCCAAAACCTGTTCATGCTTTTGTAGTCAAGAACTGATCTGTTCGGGCTGGCCCGGTGGCGCACTGCGCTAGTGTGCCGCTTGGGAAGCGCGGCAGCGCTCCCGGCGAGGGTTCGGATCCCACATACAGACCGGTTCCTGCTCACTGGCTGAGCGAGGCGCGGGGGCAACACCGAGGGTTGCGATCCCGTTGCCGGTCCTGGTCCGGTATGGGGGCGACACTGAGGGTTGCGATCCGTTGCCGGACACGGAAAAAAGACAAAAAAAAAAAAAAAAAGAACTGATCTGTTCTTTCCTGGACTGCAAAGCTTCCTTCACTCCTTCCTCTGTGTGGTGAAGAATGTTGGAAGTTAGTCTACCCTGCCCTCCCCGTGCCAATGGGTGCCCCAGAGAGACAGTCAAGGAGAGGTCAGTCTGCCATTTTGGGGATGCCTGTGTCCGACTGTTACACTAGCTCTCATCTACATTTTGGGGACTCCTGGCCAAAGAAACACTGATCAGGCATCAGGAGGCTTCAGTTCAACATCTGTTGGAACTCTCTTTGGGTAGTCATTCCCTCACTCTAGTCCCAAAAGGACACTTAAGTATAGGTGATAGATAGCAAATGTACCGCTCACTCTGAATTGCCAGGCAGTTCATACTAATTGATGAGCCTTTGATAGTTTAAAATATGGGAAAAGATTGTCTTCTCCTCTACCTCAACAAGTGGAGCAGAAAGAGGGCTGTAGGTATCTGGGAGTGTGGGCAACACATGTGGGGAGTGTGTCTGTAACATGTCTGCTGTGTGTTTTGTTTAGATACGATCACACGAGGCCCTCTGCTGCAGCTGTTGGTGTTGTGGGCACCATGCTCCACAGTGTGCCCTCCCCAGGGTTCCACAGTCCTCAACTTCCTTCCAACCTTACTGCATCTGTTGTGAAAACTAACTCAAACGAACCTGGGAAGCGTGAAAAGAGAACATTGGTACTTAGAGACCGAAGTGAGTGAGCAGAAGACTTTTGTTCCTCTTTCTGAAGAGCAGTCTTGCTTGTTCTTGGTGTTCCTTTCTGGCCTTTTCTTGTCAGGAGGGCTCATAACCTAATACCCCTCCAGGTTGTCCAGACGTAGAGACACCAAAACTGTTCAGAGGATGGGCTCCACTTGGCTGTAGAGCATTCAGATGATGCATTTGGCTGCATGCCCAAAGCTGGGCTGAGCTCCAAGTCTGGCCTGACAAAACATAAAACTTGATCTTTTTGTTAGCATGTAACTGCCATCTTTTTAGGGCAGTTGTCCAGTTGGCGGGAAGCATCAAGCTACTCTTTTCAAAGCTGAATATTTTGATAAAGAGCATGTTTCACTGTCTTTTAGGTCAGTGCATTGTCTTAGTTTTTATGCTGACCAGTGTTTGGTATTTTTTTTTTTCCTTTTGTCCTTTTTACTGACCGGTAACGGGATCGCAACCCTCGGTGTCACGCCCGTACCGGGGACTGGCAACGGGATCGCAACCCTTGGTGTTGCGCCCGCACCGCGCTCAGCCAGTGAGCGGGAACCGGTCTCCACATGGGATCTGAACCCTCGGCGGGAGCGCCGCCGCACTCCCAAGCGGCATACTCTCCAGTGCGCCACCGGGCCGGCCCAGTGTTTGGTATTTTTAATTGCACCTTTGGAAACAGAACAGCAGATTAGAGTTTGGGGAGTGGTCTGTGCCCTGGAACAGGGTTTGGGAAGAAGAAGGCTGCAAATTTTTTTTTTTTTTTTGTCTTTTTGTCTTTTTTCGTGACCAGCAATGGATCGCAACCCTCAGTGTCGCGCCCGTACCGGACTGGGACCGGCCACGGGATTGCAACCCTCGGTGTTGCCCCCACCCCTCGCTCAGCCAGTGAGCGGCTGGTCTGTATGTGGGATCCGAACCCTCGGTGGGAGCGCCACCGCACTTCCCAAGCGGCGCACTATAGCAGTGTACCACCGGGCCAGCCCAGAAGGCTGCAAATTGTAAAAGTGATTTTTATTGACTGTTCTCACCAGGTGAAGGGATTTGTAGTTCTTGGAATTGTGCACCATAGGATAGGCAGATTCCATCCTCAGCAATTAAGTAATCAATCCAGTCAAGTATGTTACCTCTGAAAAGCATGGAAAAGAACACTAGGAAGGCAGTAGTCCTGGAGTGAGAAAGGGGTCGCCATAGGGCAGTTTACCACTGGCCTCAGGACCCAGAGATTTGCTCCAGACTCTTATTGCAATTCTCTTTATGACAGGTAACGTGGCTGTATAAAGGAGTCCACTGCCTTCTAGTCACCTCATTCTCAGTTCCCTTTGACTCATGTTTCTGGTATTTTTTTGTTTGGTTTGTGTTAACTGGTCCATGTGTTGACATTTTCATATTCGCCAATCTTAAATAGCAACTTTAGCATTCTTTTGTATAAATATATCATGTTCTATTTTGTTATTTCTCTGTCTTACCATTTATGTTTATTATTATTATTAAGTAATGTCACAGTGAACATTTTATATTTCCCTTTTGTTTTTCCCTTTTGGCCTATTTTTGCTGTGTGTTCCCAAGAGTGGAATTCCTTAGGTCATAGTCAATAAATTTGTCAGGTTTTTTCACTGATGACTCAACAGAAAGCTTGGGCCAACTTTCATTTGTGTGTGTGCTGTTTGTTTTGTATTAAGATCTCTCTGGCATGGCTGAAGAGAAGACTCACCCGAGCATGGTGAGCAGTCCAGCTGGCTGCAGCAACGCCCAGCCCAGCCTGGAAATGAAGCCACATTCCTACCTGGATGCCATCAGAAGTGGCCTCGATGACCTGGAGGCCAGCAGCTCCTGCAGCAGCGAGCAGCAGCTGTGCCCCTACGCAGCTGCCGGGGAGTGCCGGTTTGGGGATGGCTGTGTCTACCTACATGGGGAAATGTGTGAAATCTGTCGGCTACGGGTCTTGCACCCCTTTGACCCAGAGCAAAGGAAAGCTCATGAGAAGGTATCAAGTTGCAGACCTTTGCATAAATGTGTTTTGTGTGGTTTTTTGGCGGCTGGCCAGTAAGGGGATCTGAACCCTTGACCTTGGTGTAAACTTTTTTTTTTTTTTGTCTTTTTTCGTGACCGGCAACGGATCGCAACCCTCAGTGTCGCGCCCGTACCGGACCAGGACCGGCTACGGGTTCGCAACCCTCGGTGTTGCCCCCGCTCCTCGCTCAGCCAGTGAGCGGCCGGTCTGTATGTGGGATCCGAACCCTCGGCAGGAGCGCCACCGCGCTTCCCAAGCGGCGCACTAGCGCAGTGCGCCACCGGGCCGGCCCCAGTAAACTTGTTTTAAGGAATCTGAAATGTACTAAGTGACAAAATTGTTGGTATTTTTTTTTTTTTTTTTTTAAAGATGACCGGTAAGGGGATCTTAACCCTTGACTTGGTGTTGTCAGCACCACGCTCATCCAGTGAGCTAACCGGCCATCCCTATATGGGATCCGAACCCGGGGCCTCGGTGTTATCAGCACCACACTCTCCCGAGTGAGCCACGGGCCGGCCCGGAATTGTTGGTATTTTTACAGGCATCTTTCTGCCAGTAATACCTGCATTATGTACCTGGCATATTTACATCCTATTTTCAGGTTCTTTTTCCTGTTATCATTTTGCCAATTTTTTTTATTAGCATATTCATTATTACAAATCATGATTTTTCTGTCTTTACTGACCTGTCCTTCCTCAAACCCCCTCTCATCAAGTTTTGATTATTTAGAATAAAGAGAAAAAGAAGCAGCATCAGAAACATAAAGCAATGCGAAGTTCAGAGAACAGATCTGGGTCAGGATCATGGCATATATGTGTGCGTCTCTCTCTCTCTCACAAACTCAGTGTCCTCCCTCCCTAGGTTTATGAATCACGTGGCGGGGATCCAGCTAGGATGAATTTTGGAAGATTCAAGGAGGCCAAGCCATAGACGCTGAGGAGCCAGGGGTTGGGAAGGGACCTTTAAGGTCGCTGATGCCCATAGTGTTTCTGGAGGCTGTACCTCACACTGTGCTCTGTGTATGGGGATGGGTAAGAGGCAGAGAGTAGCTCATGGCTACAGTGTCAGAGGCCGGGTTACTTGGAGTTAGGGCTGCGTACTGATGAGGGACCGGATGGTGCTAGCGTGGCCCACCTGAAGGAGGGGCCCCTCTCTGGGAGGGCCGCCTTGTGCTTGCTTCAGTGGCAGCACATTTCTAGGGAGCGAGGGGTGAATCAGCACGGGGTCTGTCATGGAGATGTCCCACTGTGGCCCATCCAGGTTGTCTGTCTTTGGCTGTTGTCTTCTCAGGGAGCGTTCGGGAGAGCAGAGTTAGGGCTTCTCCTCCTCCCCGTGTGCAAGTCTCTGTGCTGTGCAGCTGGTTTGTCTCACATCCATGTGCTCTGTGAGCTCCTAAGGGCAGGGCCCCGGCTCCTTACTGTTTACAATCACTTGAGTGCCAGCACGAAGAAGGATTTCAGGGCATGCTCAGTGGATGAACACAGCATCGGATCGTTTTCTTGGGAGACTGGGCTGTCAGCCTCACGTCTCAAGGGTGCCTCAGCATTTCTGCCATTGGTGTGGCTCAGAGTGGGGAAGGCAGTGCCCAGAGAAGCCCAGAGACCCAGAGTCCTGGTCCTTAGGAACTCTGTGACCCCACAGCAGTCCTCTCAACCTTTTTGGGCCTCTGTGGACTGAGCTCTAAATTGAAAGTGAGCAAGTCACACTAGGAAAGCGAGGGGCTCGATGGCAATGGATGGCTTGAAGTGCTTGTGATCTGAGACGGAGGTTTGTGTCCTGGCCCCGGGAGGTGCTGGGCCCTTGCACACGAATGCTGCCCGTGTTCCTTCCTGTTCCTGGTGGTAGTGGTGGGGCCAGCAGCCACTCTCCGGGCTCTCACTGCTCCTGAGTGGCCCAGAACCTAAAAAGGTTTTTCTCTTCCCTATCTGTCCCTCAGATCTGCATGTCAACATTTGAACATGAGATGGAAAAGGCCTTTGCCTTCCAGGCAAGCCAGGACAAAGTATGCAGCATCTGCATGGAAGTGATCCTGGAGAAGTCATCTGCTTCTGAGAGGAGATTTGGGATTCTCTCCAACTGTAACCACACGTACTGCTTGTCCTGCATTCGGCAGTGGAGGTGTGCCAAGCAGTTTGAAAACCCAATCATTAAGTAAGTATAGCCAGGGATTTTAGCTGTAGAAACAGGGGAGAATGTATGATTTAGGACCCTCTTCTGTCCACATGGGTGCCTTCCCTTGCCCTCCAGAGGTGTTTTGTTTTTTGTCAGCTGGTTGGTACAGGGATCAAACTCTGGACCTTGGTATTATCAGCACCATGTTTTAACCACCTGAATTAACTGGCCAGCCCTCCAGAGGTGTTTTAATGCAAAGTGACTGGTGAGTCCTGACCCCTGGCTGGGTGATCTTGGGCAAGTCACTTACCCTTCCTAAGCCCAGGTGCCTTTTCCTATAAAAGATGGGTAACAATTGCTATCAAGCATTCAGGGTGTTCAGGGGACACTCAGCAGAGATCATCCGTGTAAAAAAGTGTTGACCAAGCTTGAATCCAGTACTAATAGTGACTGGTGGTCTGCCCTTAGGGTAACTGCCTATTAACCTTTTTTTTTTTTTTTTTGAGCTTTTCTTTTTTTAACCTAAAAAAAAATACACACACACACACACACACACACACACACACACACACACACACACACACTGTTGAGGATGAAGTGGGACAAGGCATACCAAATCTTGACATAATGCCTGGTCATGGGATATACTGAATGCAGCTGGTCCTACAGTGGGACAGGAAGAGCTGGCTCATGTGGAGCAGTTACTGCATGTTCTGTGCTGTCAGGAACTCTGCACACCTGTAGTTCAGACCCTTCTCTGAGAAGCCCTGTGGTCACCACCCTCACTTTATACCTCATTTTGTGGATAGGAAGCTTGAGCCATGGTGAGGTCAAGTAACTTGCCTAAAGTCACACAATTGGTAAAATAACAGATTTATAAAGAGAAAAGTGTATAGTTCAGTGGTTTTTAGTATATTTGCAGGGTCATGCAGACATCACTATAATCTATTTTTAGAATATAACCCCCCGAAAGAAACCTCCACTTGCAGTCACTTCCCATTCCCCTCGCCTTCGGGCCCTGGAAACCATTACCCCATACCAGCCAGCTGCCAAAAAAAATTTCCTGGATAATCACTGATCTAGTTTCCATCTCTACAGATTTGCCTGTTCTGGGCACTTCATATAAATGCAGTTCTACAATATGTGGCCTTTTGCGACTGTTTTCTTTTACTTAGCATGTTTTCAAGGTTTGTCCATGTCAAAGCATGAATCAGTATCTCATTCCTTTCTTATGGCTTAGTAATATTCCATCGAATGGATATATCATATTTTGTTCATCCCTTCATTAGCTGGTAAACATTTGGGTTGTTTCCACCTTTTAGCTATTATGAGTAATGCTGCTATAAGTATGAACATTCATATGAATATGAATTAACATTCATGTATAAGTTTTTATGTGGACATGTTTTAATTTTTTATTGAAACATTGTACATATTAATGGGGTACAGAGTTATACTTCAGTACATGTATACAATATGTGACGATCTAATCAGGATAATTAGCATATTCATCAACATATGTTTCATTTCCGTTGGGTAGCTAGCTAGGAGTGGGATTGCTGGGTCGTGTGGCAACTCTGTTTAACCATCTGAGGACCTGCCAGACATCTTCCAAGTGGCTGCACCATTTTACATTCCCATCAGCAGTGTATGAGGGTTCCAATTTCTCCACATCCTCTCCAATACTTGTTTTGTCTTTATTTCTGATTTTAGCCATCCTAGTGGGTGTGAGGCTTATTGTGGTTTTGATTTGCATTTCCCTGGCAACTAGTGATATTGAACATCTTTTTATGTGCTTATTGGATATTTTGAAGAAATGCCTACTCACATTCTTTGCTCATTTTAAAACTGGGTTACCTATTCTTTTATTGTTGAGGAGAATCTGTGTTTAACAGTAGTAGGTAAGATTCTTAGGTGACTGTGATAGCATCTCTTGGAATTTGTTCCCGTAGTGGTCATGCATTTGAGCAAGGCGTTTGTTAAATAGTGGAGCATGCACAGGATTGTAACGTAATCTCTCACTAACCTGATTCTTATTTCAGGTCTTGTCCAGAATGCCGTGTGATATCAGAGTTTGTGATTCCAAGTGTGTACTGGGTAGAAGATCAGAATAAAAAGAACGAGTTGATTGAAGCTTTCAAACAGGGGATGGGGTAAGTGCTTTGAGGTCTGATGTGACCCTGCTGCTTGCCTGCTGGGCTCTGGTTTCAGTCTTTGTCCTCCTTTCGGCCCTTCCCTCCCTCCCGAGAATGTGATCTTGGGGGCCTGAAGCCACTCAGAGCCTCTTCCTTTCTCAAGCATCAGGCTGGGCTCTGGAATGCAAGAGATGAGCAGGGACATGGTGATGTGGACTTGTTTAGTTTCTAAGCTGAGCAATGTCCCCTAGGAACCCTAGTTTCTGGTGCTCAGATTGACTTGGCATCGTGACAGTTCATTCATTCAACAGATATCTACTGAGGATCTACTATATGATAGGCCTTTTTGGTTTTTGTTTTTACAGCTGGCCAGTATGTGCATCCAAATCCTTGCTCTTGTTGCTATCAACAGCACTCTCTAACCCACTGAGCCAGCCAGCCTGAGAGGCCTTTTCCAGTGCTGGGATATGGCACTAAAGAAAGCAAAGATCTCAGTCCTCACACAACTTTACATTCTAGTGAAGGAAAATAACAAGGAACAGACAAGTGAGGAAAACACATACTAGTTGGAGATCTGGGCTAAGGAGAGACACGAAAGCCAGGGGGATAGGGAGCAAAGAGGGCTACATTCAGTGGGGACCCAACAGTGTTTCTGTGAGGTTACCCTTGAGGGAAAAGTCACTACAAAGACTGAGGCAGGAGCGCATCTGTCTTGTTTGAAGAATGGCAAGGAGTAACGGGGGGAGAGGGGCAGGTGGGGGAGAATACTGGGGATGAGGACAGAGTAGGAGGGCAGGGTGAGGGGCAGATTTGTAGGTCACTTCTTGTTCTGAATGAGAGGGGAAGATATCATAGGGTTTTGATCAAAGGAGCGACATGATCTGAGTGATATTCTGAAAGGACTACTCTGGCTGATCTATTAAGAATATACTGAAAGAGGAGGCAGAGGTGGCAATAGGGAGACCAGTCAGGCTATTGCAGTGACCCAGGCACTATATGACAGTGGCTTAGACCAGAGTAGTAGGAGTGGGGGTGGAGAAGAAGTCAGATTCTTCTGGATCTGTTTGAAGGATTGCTGATGGATTGAATTTGGTGTGTGGGTGTGAGAAAGGAGTTGATTCAAATTTCACTTCTAGCATGTCCATTAAATAGTAGGTAGTTAAGTACTTAACTGCTAATAGCCTACTGTTAAGTAAACTACTTAACCGTCTGGTTATGTATGTATGACATACCTAGCCACAATTTTCCAATATATTTATTGAAAAAATCCTCACGTAGGTGGCCCATGCAGTTTGAACCCATGACGTTCAAGGGTTTGCTGTGTACTGGGTCTCCCTCTTTCCACCTTTGCCTCCCCTTTCAATGGGTATTATTCCGAGTTAACATTTTTTTTTCAGCACTTTGCAAATGTCCTACAACTATAATCTGGCCTCTGTAGTTTCTGAAAAGTCAGTGGTAAGTCCCATGGTAATGTGTCATTTTCTCATGTTGCTTTTAAGATTTTGTTTGTCCTGGTTTTCTGCATTTTGACATTTTGCCTAGGAGTGGTTTACTTCATATTCTCTGTATTCTCTGAATCTGTATGTTTGTCATTAACCAAATTTAGGGAAATTTTAGCCATTGCTTCATCAGATTCTTTTCCAATCTTTTTTCCCCTCTCTCTCCATCTCCTTGAATGTGGTTGGAGTAGCTGTTTTGAAATCATTATTATCTTGAGGTTGGTTGGTCTCTGTTGATTATCTTTTTTCTTAAGACCGGGTCACATTTTGCTCGTTCTTCATATGTCCAATCACTTTAGATTATATCCTTAACATTGTAAATGTTACATTGTAGAGACTCTGGATTCCCTTAGGTTCATCTGTAAAGTGTTGATGTTTTTAACAAGCAAGTATATTGTTTGAACTCAAACTCAGGCAGCAGTTTTTGAATCCTTAGCTGGGGGCAAAGATTTGGGCAGAGTTTATACACAGCCTGTGGAGCACTCCTTCTCAGGCCCTTACCTTTTGGGATTGCTTCCTCTTCCCAATGGCTGATTTTCTGTCTTTTGGTTCTTCAGCAAGAAAAACTGGATTTCCCATTGTAGTTTTAGCCAGCCTGCATGGTGCTGACTTTGGCCTGCTCAAAAAAAGTGTTCATTCACCCCTTGCCATTCCATTCTTCCTGATTTTGTTCATTCTCAGTGCTTTCAGGTCCTTTTGAAATATTTATATTTATAGTTATCTCTGGGAGGATCAAGTCTGGTAGAATTTTACTTGACCATACTAAAAGCAGAACTATATTGACCTTTCTAAATGGTTCCTTTATGTGGCGTATCAGTTGCTAAGGCTTGATATTTTCCTATTTTCCCATTTTTTCCTCATGTGATGTTGTTTTGGGTGCAGAAGAATGCAGGTCTCAGCCTGTAGAGAGCAGCTCTGCTGAAGAGGAGTGGAAAATTCTCATTACTCCTGTTTAGATCTTTCCTGGCCTTGCTTCTTTTGAGGACTGTTTTTGTGCATTCCACAAACGTGCTAAGCTGCCACTGTGGGCCAGGCACCTTCAATCTAAGCACCACTGGAGGCTGTAGAGCAGAGAATGTAAGAGAATCCCGTGGGAAATTACAAAAAGGCAATTATGATACAGGTTTTCTGGTGACAGATTCTTCATGAGAGGCCCAAGCCAGATGTCATAACAGAGCACTTGGATCCACCTGAGGATATCAGGGAAGGCAATACAGAGGCCCAGAGCCAGGATTCAGGAAGAGCCCATCTGTGGGAGGGGAAGGGATGGAATGACATGGGTACAGGAAGGTGCAGATTTTGTATCTAAGGGCAGTGGGAATGGTCCCTGGGTTGAAATAGGTGTGTGGAAGGATGTGGTAGGACCTCCAGGGACAAAGACGAGTCTGAAGGGTCCTGGAATCCCAGCTTGACCGTGGTCTTTAAGAACAGGATGACAAGTGACACACTGTTTGGGAAGCTCTTCTGTGGTCGGTGAAGACGTTGGAAACTGGTGAGGGTGGGAAGGAGACCAATTAAGGAATGACTGTGGCAGGCAGGCAGGCAGGCAGGAGAGGATGGCATCCCAACAGCTGCAACAGAGGAGGACCTGAAGGGATGGGGAGATCGGGAGATGCTTTGTAAACAGTCAGATGAGAACTGAGAACAAAGAGGGAGTCAGAGTGACCTGGAGGCCTCTGGCCTTGGTGACCAGATAAGGCTGGGGAAGAAAAAGAACAACTGTCATGGGGTTAGGGACTAAAGAATAATTTTTTGAACCTGATGAGTTACTAACGCAAGTGCCCTGGGATACCCTGAAGTGGACATCTGACGTCTGCTCAGAACCTCAGGGGCAGGTAGGGGCCCTGGAAGACATCTGTCTGGTCCACATGCCTGCTCTGCTTGAATCCGCGCCCCAGCCACCCGTGCTTGGTTGAACTAGCTCTCGGGGAGCTCTTCTTTATATGCTCTGCAGTCTGTCTCCGAGAACTTCACCTGTGGTCTCTCACCATCCCCTTGGAGAAGACAGAAAACCGGAGTCAAGGAGTACCCCCTTCCCATCTACCATGTCACATGCCCCAGCTGCCCCTGCAGCAGCCCGCCCTTTCTGCTGTGACACAGCTTATTTCTGCAACTCTCCCATCCTGTCCTTCCAGGTGGTCCTCTGGTTTCTTGGACATCTATTCCTTTTCTTCAGGAGGGGTCAGTTATGACCGGATAAGCCAAATTTCATTTGAGCAAAAATAAATGGAAATTTGTTTGATTCAGATTTTCTTCAGAAGTAGGGTTCTTAACATAGGAGCATGTGGGTAGAACTCAGAGATGGGGGGGGGGGGTTACGGGACACGAACTTTTTAAAAAGATGACTGGTAAGGGGATCTTAACCCTTGACTTGGTGTTGTCAGCACCACGCTCTCTGAAGTGAGCCAACCGGCCATCCCTATATAGGGATCCGAACCCGTGTCCTTGGTGTTATCAGTACTACACTCTCAAGTGAGCCACGGGCCAACCCCTGAAAACTCGAACTTTTTGATAACTGTAATTTTGATAACCTATGTGTTTTATGCATTTAAAAATACTGTTCCGAGAAAGGGTCCAAAGCAAATGAAGCAGCCTTACTCAAGAGGGTGAGGACACAGGAAAATTGGAATGAGACCTGTAGCTTTAGGCAGATGCTAAAATCCACTGCTTCCCCTGTGACTTTTAATTCCTAGTGTCCATGGTCCTCTTGGTAGCACTGCTGGCCACTCACCTAGGTGGAACTACATGGGGGGAGTTGAGTGGTGGCAAATGGCTGAGCTTCAGACCTTGGCCCTTAGAGGCACAGGCCTGGTTTAGTTCTCCGGCTGCTGCCTGGTGACCTTGGAAGCACAGTAACTGCCTGGAGGGCTTCTGGAGCACCACAGGCTCCACACACAGCAGGTCCCAAGCAGGTTTAAATTCTGTGTGAGGCTGCATGTCCCAGTGGGGATATTATACATGTTGGAAATCAGAATCCCAGCTGTGTATGACCTGAGACAAGTTACTTAACCCCTCTCAGTCTCAGTATCCCCACTTATGACTAGCTCTGGCGTTACTGGTGGGGATAGAAGGCGGCAGTAGCTCATCTCATTTTCCCACCAGCCTTACTTTTTTCTTTTCTGCCTTTCAGAAAAAAAGCTTGTAAGTACTTTGAACAGGGCAAGGGGACCTGCCCATTTGGAAGCAAATGCCTTTACCGCCATGCCTACCCTGATGGGCGGCTCGCAGAACCTGAGAAGCCTCGGAAACAGCTCAGTTCTGAAGGCACTGTGAGGGTAAGGACTTCACCGTCTCTAGTCAGGGTCACTTAGTGGTGGGCATTCCCAGGTACTGTTCCCTGCCCCTCTCGGTGTAGGAACAAGCTACACAGCCTTCATGTCACCTTCAGCAGTAACCAGGCGTGTTTGCTGGCTATTTTTGCAGTTCTTCAATTCAGTGCGGCTCTGGGATTTCATTGAGAACCGAGAAAGCCAGCATGTCCCCAACACTGAAGATGTCGACATGACAGAGCTTGGGGACCTGTTCATGCACCTTTCTGGAGTGGAGTCATCAGAACCCTAAAGCGTAGATGATCATCCCTGCATCTTGCACTGAGCTGGCTGAAATGTTCCCAAGCCAGGGTGTGCAGAGCTTCCCTGTGCTGCAGCCCAAGGTGCAGTATGAGGCTTGGATCTGAGTGGGTTGTAGTTACCCTTGGTCTCGTCCACTCTTCATTACAGCCATGGAAGAGGGAAGGTTATAAAATAACGTAATAAGTATATGGAATTGCTATTTTTATAGTTGACATCGTAGTTGCACTAGGGGAGCCAGCTAGCTACTTGGACTGTTTTGATTCGTTGCTTTTAAAACAAACTTGGCTCCTGTCCTTCTTGATCTTTTTCTCTCCAGAAACAGTAAACCTGCAGCTGCCTCTAAAGCAGGCAGATTCATTTTTCTTACTGAAGGTTTCTTCAACCCCTATAAAAGGATTCCTTTATAGTAGATTTGCCTAGCATATTTAAATAGTGCGTGGTCAAAATCTTGATTTATAGAGCTTTCAGAACACACAGTGTAAGTGAGCATTACTCAGCTATAGCATAGAGCTTTTATTAAAGTGTCCTAAATCAGAGCAGTAGTCCAGCTGCCATATGTGCAAAGTGAAACCGTAAACCTTCCCTCTTAAGGGGGCTCCTGTCCATCAAGGCAGTTGTATTGAGGACTCAAAAACACAGGTGTGCTTATACGATGCATGCTTCCTACTCAAGCCATCCATTCTTTTTTTGGTGGCTGGCCTGTATTGGGATCAAAACCCTTGACCTTGGTGGTATAACATGGCACTTTAACCAGCTGAGCTAAGAAGTCATCTATTCTTACCTGTAAAGCCTAGCTGTGACCCAGCAGTGGTCCTGAAAGGAAATGAGGGCAAGTCCTACGTCATCAGCTCAGTTTTAATAGACGGGCAAGCATAACCTTGTGAGTCAGAACAGACTTGTTCCAAGCCTGAATTATCTATTTTTGTAAAAAGCTGTAGAGAGCAAATTTTATAAGATGCATTGCTTAAAGTATGGGTAGAGGATCTCTTACCTGAGTTTACAGTGCTTTTTGCTTAATTTTTATAGTGGACTCTTTGGTAAAGGTTTAGTTACAAAGAGCATAGACAAAGGCTAAATTAAGTTCATTCCCAGCCTAGGCTCTGGGCTTATGTCCCATTTGAATTCTGTTCCAAATGGGCATGAACAAATAGAGAGTTCAAGCTGTGACTCAGTATTACTTTAACAGCCATTAAACCTAAACTTAATTTATTTTATTAAAATAACATAAATGAGGAACCATCAGATAACTGTATTTTGTCAGGCGCAATAAAGACAAAATTAAAACCCCAATCATCAAGAAAACCTGTATTCCTGGCTTCCTTACATACACATATGGTGTGACTAGAGACAAGGCTGGCCCTGCCCCATAGGGGCAGCTCCTGGAAGACGAGATTCAGCATGACGGAAGACTGCTCCCTGAGAGGGCAGGCCGAGTGCCTCACTGGGAAAACGAGCCTGATGGACTGGATGCTTCGAAAGGAGGACGTGTCCAAGTTCCATAGTACTAAAGCAGGCTCCCGTGGGCGGCTGGCTCTCGGCAGTCCCGGGCTGTTTTGGTGCGTTATGTGCAAAACTGGTGCTGCACCATCTCTGAAGAAAAGTCCCTCCTGTGATATGCATTCCTTATTGACAGAAGGTGATTTCCAAAGTCCATGTATCCCCACATCAGGGCTGGACTGCCTGCTACCGTTACTTCCCCTAATAACACTCCTTTAGCTAACAACCAGGCCCCCCCCCCCTTTTGTATTGCCATCGGCATCCACTTGTGCACCCAGAGAAGGCTGGGCTCCTGAGCATGGGCCGAAGGGAGGCCAGAGCAGCCTCATGAATGGCTTCCTGCTCCCAGGGCCAGAAGGGGTAAAAAAGAAGGCAACATGAGGTTAAGGCCTGTGCATAGTCTGGAAGGTCCTTAGCAGCAGCTTCTCTGAAAACATGCGCTCTGCCCCTGTGGAAAGGGAGCAGAAAAGTGGTGCCTGTTGACTTCCCTTCCTCCCCTGGTGGCCTGAGTGCAGGCACAAAGCTAGAAGACAGGCAGTCTTGGGGATGTGGTCAGCGTGCAAGCATTGATATCCTCACTGTGGGCCGCCCGGTGCAGGGATGGCTCAGAAGCACTCCGGTTGATTTTCGGTAGAGAATGTTGGAGCAGCTCAATGGAAGACAGGATCTGAAACAAGGCCACAGAATGGTCTGATTGGCTGGGGCTTGTTTCCTCAGGAGCAGCTGTCAATAGGGTCCAAAGACAGGCTGTCCCCTACCTCCCCCAACATATTGTGGAGGACACGAGTCCCCTCCCTACAAACAAAACAAAGCACTTGCCACCTTTATTTTTACTGTTAGGAACTTCTGCGTTAACTAATCCAGTTCCAGCACACTTGAGCTAAGTCTTCTTACCTGGGGAAAAAGAGGCCTCTCCTCCTTAACTTTTTTCACACAGTCAGCTACCAGCCTCTTCATTGCCTTGGGACAATTCTTGTATAGCTTACTAAGATCTGGGGAGGCATACCCTCGACCCACCATAAAGATGATCTAAAGGAAAGAAAACAGCTGAGCGAATGGACCGAAAACAGAAAGTAACCCTCCTGCTGCTTAGATAGGCAGGAGGCCCAGGGGCTCCCACGAGTTAGGCCTTAAGTGCCAGCACAGACTTACCTGATCTCGGTTGTTGATGTGGGAATAAGGAAGCTCCCCCGTCATCAGCTCGTATAGTACAATGCCATAGGAGTAGACATCAGACTGGAAGCTGAATGGGTTGTTATCCTGCATTCGGATCACCTCTGGGGCCTACAGGACAAAGTATGTTCATTGCCATGTGATGGGCCCCAACAGACATCCAGGGGCCAGGCTATAGAAAGTCTTTTCCTCAGCCCCCAGGTAGCTCTTCCCCAAAGGACTCTTGGGCACTGGCTAAAGCCAGCTAAGGAACCCTGGTCTCTGACCAGGACCCAGCCCTTCCCACCCAGCTTGCTAACTCCTATCAACGTAAGCTTCAGAATGGCTCTGATCTCCACTTTCCTTTAGGAAATCCACATTTGCCCCAGGCTGACACTAGAGGTTATTTGGACTTTGGGGAAATGTATAGAAGTGCTTTACATTTGCATGTAGAGCTCCAGGACATTCCTTTGGGCCTGTACTGGGGACTGCTAGTGGGAGCCCAGATTCCTCACCATCCACAGGACAGAGCCAGTGGGTTGTTCAACCTGCTGAGAACCACTCCAGCGTGACTTTACTGTTGCCAAACCAAAATCTCCAATTTTCACTGTGAGGCCTTCATGGAGAAATATATCTCAGTGCTTGTTAAGGACTCTGGTTTCAAACGAATGGTCAAGTTAATTTTTAAAAACTTCCCAAAGTTCTTTATAATGAAGTAATCTCTCTACCTCCCTAGCCTTCTCTGTCAGTCCCAGCCTTCTCTGCAATGAATTTGCTAAGGTTTCTAAAGTTTTTAAAAGTGCTTCTGAAATGCCCCTTCTTTCAGGAGGCAGGCAGGGACACAGCCAAAAAAAAAAAAAAAAAAAAACCAAAATTTTTCCCCGGTTAAAAAAAAAAAAAAAAAAAAAAAAGAAGAGAAAAGGCCCAATAACAAAAATCAGAAATGAAAAGGGAGACATTACAACCAATACCATAGAAATATGAAAAATCATTACAGACTATTATAAACAACTGTATGACAACAAATATGAGAACCTGCTGGCCTTGTGACCTTCCCACATAATACAGGTGTGGTAAACCCCAAGGCTAAGAGCAGAGGCTGCCTTCCAGCACTCCCAGAGGGCCAAACAGGGACTGCCGATTGCTACAATTGTTTCTGCCTGCATTCTGTCTTCAACCAACCAACTGAAACATGAGTAGTTAACAACATAGCAAATCCTTCACTGAGTGCTGAATGCTGTCATAAGAAATTTCTCACTAGGACTACAGATTCCGAACCAAAGTCAGCTCACTTCTGGGTAAAGAAGTCAGGCAATTTAAGTCCAACTTGTTCCTGGTCACGTGGCTGGTGACCAGGAATTTACACCTCCTTGTATCTGTGGTGTCTGCTTTCACGATATAATGTTTGGCTGCCCAAAAAACCCATCAATGAAAGGTGCTCCATGACTGAAACCCAAAATAGGCCACGTCCCATAATTCAACTCAACACAACTATCATGCCTCTTGCTGACCAAGAAGCAAGGTTCAGCTGTAATGCCACATTCCTTTCAAAGGGAAAGGGAAAAGGCTGAGGGAGAGAGGCAAATTTAAAATTGTTATATTTTGTTCCTTATAGCATGAAAAATACCTTTATTCACTCTCTTTTCTATAAAAACACAGTAAGTGTTTGGGGTGGGGGGTTGTTCCCAAGAGTGACCTCTAAGGAAACCACTTCTGTACATTCAAGAAAGACAATTTTAGGTAGCAATTTTGGAAATCTTGCAACATTTGACTTGTAGTACATACTCTGTCCACAAACTAGAAATAAACATAAAAGACAAAAGCCCATTCCCCCCAGATTAAATTTAATAATAAACAGTGGCGTGGGCCGGCCGGTGGCGCACTGGTACAGTGCGCCGCTTGGGAGCACGGAGGCGTTCCCGCCGAGGGTTTGGATCCCACATACAGACCGGTTCCCGCTCACTGGCTGAGCGAGGTGCGGGTGCAACACTGAGGGCTGCGATCCCATTGCCGGTCCAGTCCGGTACGGGCGCAACACTGAGGGTTGCGATCCGTTGCCAGACACGAAAAAAGACAAAAAGGAAAAAAATAATAATAATAATAATAAACAGTGGTAATAAAACTAGTAGTACTGGGCCTGTTTCAAGCTTAACCCAAACATGTATCTCAACTCCAGTGGAAATCTTTCCAAATCACTTTTGCTGAGATAAACTCAAGGAAGGAAGGAACCTTCCCCAGACATGGCTCTTATTACATGAGGCAGAAACTGCTGAAGGACATGCTAATCCTCAGGTGTACCTTAGAATTCTGTTTTCAACTAACTTTCGGACTTTTTTTTTTTTAAAAGATGACCGGTAAGGGGATCTTAACCCTTGGCTTGGTGTTGTCAGCACCACGCTCAGCCAGTGAGCAAACCGGCCATCCCTATATAGGGATCCGAACCCGTGGCCTTGGTGTTATCAGCACCGCACTCTCCTGAGTGAGCCACGGGCTGGCCCCTTCGGATTTTTGTTTCTTCCTGTCTTTTGCCTTTTTCCCTAAAAAGATTATCACCTGGCATCGAGAACCACTTGTGATAAAAGAGGTCCCTTCTGTTTCCCTAAATTTAGAACTGAGCCGTCAAACATATCTCAACCACCAAAGGATACTGTTGGATTTCATGTCTCTGTGGATGATGTTCTTTGCATGTAAATAGCTGTGAAGGGAAAAGAAATCTATTAAAAACCAGTTTGAGGGACATGGGTAGAAAGCAGTTTCAAACTACAGCTAGGAAGAAAATAAAGCCCCCTGAAGGCCTGGCTTCTGGTGAGGTATTACATATAAGGACTGGTCAGCCTATGCTGGTTCAGCTGGTCCCCGTTACTCCTTACCTGAAGGTGAGGCCACAGCACAAAGGTGCTGACACTTCTTTAAGCATCAATTTTACTCAGAAGTAATTCTGACAATCCAAATGTCCATCAACTGATGAATGAATAACATGGTATGTCCATACAGTGGAATATTATTGAGCCACAGGGAGGAATAAAGTACTGACACATGCTACAATACGATTAACCTTGAAAGCATTATGGAAAGTAAAAGAAGGCAGGCACAAGAAGACCACATCTTAAATATTTGTATATTACATATACGATTCCATTCATATGAAATGTACAAAATAGGCAATATCCATAAGGAGAAGAAGTAGATTGTCAGGGGCTGCTGGGGGGTGGGAAGGTATGGTGGGGAGACTGCTAGCTGACACAGGTTTCTTTCTGGAATGATGAAATGTTCTGAAATCAGACAGTGGTGATGAATGCACAACTGTGAACATACTAGAAAACCACTGAGTTGCATACTTTAAAAGGATAAATTTTATGGTATGTGAATCATATCAATAAATATTTTCTAAAAAGTAATTCTACTTATTTCTTAAAATAGAATGCAACTTCCATATGAATTGTAAATATAGAACATGGGAAGTTATGTAGCACTTGTAAGCACAGCTCTAGCTTAGCAGGAGGTATAAGGAATTCCTGCTCCCTACCATAAGAGGCACTTCAGAAGAAAAGTTTGAGAAGCACTGCCCTCAGCTAGCCAGGAAAGGAACATGCACATACCAACATATGCACCCCTTTCACTGAGGAATGTGTCAGGCAGAGACCCAGAAGGGCAGTATTTAATGGAGGAACTATGGATGACCTTTAAGCCTTCTCTAAAAGGAAAATAAATTATCCAAGAAGTGACATCTGATCAAACACTTGTGTGGAACACATTTGTGGATGGGCCATGCCTCAGACATCTGAGCAGAGGGTACTGCCATGACTGCCCAAGCAGAACATACCTGCCCCCACAGGGTGGCAGCTGGAGCCTGAATCTGAGCCCCAAGGGGACATGCTCACTTGGGTGGGGAACCTGAACTTCTCATTCCTGACAACTGATCCCCTCCAGCCCAGCCCAGAGGCTTGTTTTCAGCTTTGCAAAGATACCACACATAATCACTTAATGGACTAGAAGGCTTTTCCTGATCCTGGTTCCAACTTAGGGACAAGTTGATGCTTGGGCCCCAGAGAGAGTCATCAGGCCATCTACTCACTCCATTCCCTGAGCCGTCTGCCGGGCAATGTCAATTAACTGGAACATCTGAAACTTGGTCTCCTGGACATGCAGGTGTTTGTAGAGGCTGCTGCCCTCGCACCACTGGGTCACAATCGCCAGGTTGTCTTTTGTCATGTACCCCATAAAGAGCAGGATGTTCACGTGCCGTGTTTTGCTGTGGGGGGAGAAGAGAGAAAATGCTCAGGGAAGTCTCCTTTGTTTTCCCACGCACACTGAATTCCATGTATTCTTGACACCACCCAAGCTCTAGCCTGGAGGGGCTAATAATCCAGATGGCGTTCTGAGCAAACAGAGGAGCCAGCCAGCAGTCTGCCTGGTACTGGCCCTGTTTACAGAGAGGGCATTCTCTTTCATCAGTGTACACTCAGGACTCCCCCCATGGAGGTCACAGGACCCCTCATCTGTAGAGTCCACAATTAACTCAACTTATTCTTATAAGTCTAAATAGTGACTCAAAGATGTGAAAGCTGAAGATTTTGAAGTCCAGAATAAAGCAACTTGGGTATACAATGGGTTACTGGAAATAAAGGTAAAAGGATCTATTTTCTCCCTACCTCAAGCCAAGAACCAGAGATAGGACCTGGGCTATTGAATTTAATGTGCTCAGAAGAGGGTATTCTCATGAAAAGAGGCTCTTCTAAAGGCCTGACAACTACATAACTGGAAGGAAACATCCTTTCAGTCCTAAGGAAGGAGCATCCCCCCACAGGAACTCCACAGTGCACACTAACTAGCCACCAATCCCAGCCGCCTGCAACCCACATACTCCACAGATCTTGTACTCCTCCTCCACATCCCCAGCCCTGCCACTCTGGTGGTACTGGCAGGCCAACTTTTTACTCACCGCAGGACAGCCACCTCATTCCTGAAGGCCTGGAACTGCTCTGGAGTTGGGTCGACAACCTTTAGAATCTTTACTGCAACATCTCCTGCAAATTAGTTTGTAGTCAGTGCAATCAGTTGAGTGATCTTATTTTTCTTTTTTTCTTAAAAGATGACCGGTAAGGGGATCTTAACCCTTGACCTGTTGTTGTCAGCACCACACTCTCCCAAGTGAGCTAACCGGCCATCCCTATATAAGGATCCAAACCCGTGGACTTGGTGTTATCAGCACCACAGTCTCCCAAGTGAGCCACAGGCCGGCCCCTTTTATTTTTCAAATATCCTAGTTTGGGGCAACATACAGTAAATCACTTATTCAAAGAATCTCATGCCTCCACGGATGGAACAAATCTGCAAATTCCTAAATAATTCAACTGGCTGAAAAAAGTTAATCAGGTTAGCTGCTATCCTTATCCACCCCACAGGCCTTCAGCAGGCTTAGTTTAAACTGTTTGCATCAAACCTGGCAGCCCCAGAGGTTAGGCCGTATGTGATGGTGGGTCAACGATATTGGTCTGTCGGGATGAAATCAGCACTAGGATGCAAATGGCCCAGCATTCCCCATTTATGTGTAAATAACCCAAGGATTCAGTCTGTTAGGGTTAATGAGCAAACATCACAGGAAAACATATTTCAACTCGCATAAAGAATGATTTTCTACTGGTAGGAACTGTCTGGAGCTAGAATGAGCTCCCTCCCCATGAATCTGGTTTTCAAGCAAAGGCTGGCCAAGCCTTCCAAAGGTCACAATCAAGACTCCATTTCATCCAAAATAATACTCAAAGTCAAATCTTTATAGACCCCTAACAACACCCCACCCCCTCCCTCCCTTCTATCTGTCTCTTCCCCTTGCTCACTCTACTGAAACCATTCAGATCTCCTTGAGTCCTTTGAACAGGCAGCTGTTGCTGTGTCCCCAGACATCTGCACTACCCCTCAAGCCTCCACACAAATGGCACTTTCTTGGCAGACTCCTCCCTGATCAATCTACTAAAATTTGTGAACTGGGCTTGCCACTCCATACCGGCTTTCCTTCATATTTCTCCTTAGCACTTACAACATACTATAGACTTTACTTTTCTTGTTTATTGTCCCTACCAGAATATAATAAAAAATTTAATCTGTTTTGTTCACTGCTTCATTTCCTAGCCACCAAAAGAATGCTTGGTGTTTAAAACAAAAATGTTCAGGAAACACTGGATGAACAAATGAATGAATTCTGAGATGAAACTGTCAGCTAGGCAAGTTATGAACTGATGTGTCCATTTGAGACTCTGGAGTGGAAGAGGGAACTTAGCCTCTGGTAGGGAATACTGAGAACTTAGTTGCTTATAGTACTGGCACTGGTCAAGAAATGTTTCTGGCAGGGGAATTCAGGACTCAGTGCCCAGCCTAAGATCCCCAGGCCTTGCCTGGCACCAAGTCTATAGAATTAGGGATAGGAGGGATGGGCCCAAAATAAAGGCAGCTCTCCAACCTGGCCCCAGCAATCTTCGGGCATTCCCATGTCCACCTTTCCAGCACACAATGCAACAGGCGTTCAGTAAACTGCTTACTGCTCATCCCTCTCTCCTTTTGAACCCATTTCTCAGACAAGTACAAAATTGTATAGTAACACCTTACATATTCCCTCTGGAATTAACCAAATACTCTTGTAGCTGGCAATCTTACAACCTTTAAAGGATAGTACTTATTAATCTTAGCAAGTAATATAAATGACAAAAGTAAATAAATGGCTAGGTAACATTTTATGGAAGGTAGCTCAGGAAGTAGTTATTACACATCAAACCAGAACTACTTACTTTCCCTTAATAACAAAGTCAGAGGCAAATATAGTACAGAAGAGTTAAGACACCTTCCTATTGGTTATCATGTTTTTAATAAGATATTAAGTTGATACCTCATTCATCAACCACTGAAGGAAGAAGAAGGTCTATTATCACTTGGTGAATTTGGAATATTTTTGCCTTTTAAAACATCAAGTCATTTTCCTGCTTTAACCATTTGGGATTAACTGAACTTATTATATACATCCCTCCTTTCTAAAACAGAACAGAAATGGGCCGGCCCGGTGGCGCACTGCTGCAGTGCGCCGCTTAGGAGCGCGGCGGCGCTCCCGCCGAGGGTTTGGATCCCACATACAGACCGGTTCCCGCTCACTGGCTGAGCAAGGTGCGGGCACAGCACCGAGGTTTGCGATCCCGTTGCCGGTCCCGGTCCGGTACGGGCGCGACACTGAGGGTTGCGATCCGTTGCCGGACACGAAAAAAGACAAAAAAGGAAAAAAAAAAACAGAACAGAATGAACACCACTCCTTCCTATTGACTGTGCCACAGTTATAAACCCCAGTTGCTGCCCTCAGTTAGGGGGGGCTCTCCAGATGTAGGTTACACCAAGGCTGTTCCTCTCAGGTGTGCAGACTGCTTGAGGGGTTTTCTGCTTTCTGTGCTATCAGTGATTATTCCTGCTGGCATCATTCCGAAGGCCTCTGACAGTGACTTTATCCCTTTAATGCACTGTTTGTAATTAGCAGAGGCTGGCGAATCAGACTCCAAACTTAGGCTCTAAAGGAGATTCTAAGCTTGGGCTTGAGCAGCTCTCCTTTACATAAATATGTCAGCTTTAGTTATGGATCTGAGGCTTCTACCTTGGTTGCTTTGAGACCATTCTACTTAATTCCATGGCTACTGGGCCAAGTTCAAAATGCATAGTGCAAAACACTCAATCTAGGAAATATGGTTTTCTTGACCTCTCATTTTTGTTCATTCACAGACTATGACTTGCTTTCTGAAAGGATGGCATAAAACTCCACTGCTCCTTGCTCCTCTGACTTTTGAGGCTCCCTTAGAAAAACTTACAATCTCAAAAACACTAGACATGTTATCAACATTCTATTCCTAGTCTTTTTGGAAGTAACACTGTAACAAATACATCTCTTTATCATAGTCTAAAAGCTCACACAATACAAAAAAAAGGCTGGCCGGCTAGTTTAGCTGGCTCACTTCACAAAGGTCCAAGAACTAAGTGTGTGTGCACTCCCTGTTTGACAGAAACACCCACAACTAACCCCATAGTAGAGCAAAGAAAAGCTATTTCAGGAGGTTTCTGGCTTTCTTATATGTCCAATTGTTCGACCGTGGGCAAGTTAGCCCCTTTCTCAGGACCCCAGTTTTCTTGCATGCAAAATCTCAAGGTCCTTTCCAGTTTTAAGTTCCTAGAACCAATGCTCCCCCCAGAGCAGCAGACTCTTGCTCATTTAAGGAGCTTCAAAGCATGGCCCATGTGCAGACTGTATTTAATCAGTTTATAAGGAGAAGCACCCCTGACATTTGACTAAAGGGCTCAAGTCTTGTCCATTAATTTCTAATTATCCTGGGAACTTTTATCATACCAATTAAAGCACCATGAGTCTAAAAAGAATACTGTGAAATTTCACAGAGATATCATCAAACTCTATCTTCAGATGGAAACAAGTATCCACAGGAGAGTTCTGCTGCGAGCCAAGGAGCACACTCAGTCTCACCCCCCTCTTGGTCCTCTCTGGACTGAAACTTGACTTCACCAAAACCTTGCAGTCAAGGGAGGGCCCCACACTTACCATGCCACTTGCCCTTATAAACAGTTCCAAAGGAGCCTGACCCAATCCGAGTGGACAGCATCACTTCACTGGCTTCTATTTCCCAGTAATAGCTTGAATCTCTCTGTCCACGAGGCCTCTGAAACAAGGAGAGATCATTAATATACTCTATGGAATGTTAACAGGCTGCTGATTAACAAGGACATCAAAGAACGGATCAACGCACCCCTATCTGTTCCCATATCTTTTAAAGATAGACATGTTAACCATTAATTCCAATTTTTGTCTTTTGAAAAAATACCATTTTAGTTGTGGCAAACTAGCAAGTTATCCAATGCAAGCACACCAAAAATGGCACTGACAGTTCTAATCTCCTTCATTAAACATATTATAGTCCTCTCCCAAAATAAATTAAAAGCATTCTAATTTCCAACTAGGTTTTTCTTACTGCACCCTAATCAGCAAGAGGTACTACTAGCCACACTCACAATTTTGTTTTTCTCCTGGGTCCCGGATCCTGGTGCCCGTTCTCTTTGTGCTGGCACAGGGGTTTTGGGCTGTGACCAGCCTGTTGGGCTCAGATTGTTGGGGCTGCTGGACAGGGCTGAAGGTGAGGCTTAATAGATAAGACAAACAGAATCCATACATGGATAAGCCAACAGAAGATACACGGCATAAAAAGAAAAAGTCCATTACTATTTGCTAAATGACTATGGAAAAGTACCTGATTCACTGTGACTTCGAATTGCATCCTGAAACAGAAAAGGAAAACTGGTCAACTTGTACACCAGAAAGATTTTCTCTGGGGGAGGGAAAAGAGAGGAGGAGGATTTGCATGAACAATGTGCATTATAAAACCTCTAAAACACATAAAGTCTAATTGTAAACTTTAATCAACTCTCCTTGATTAAATTCACCAAACACTGATGGCTAATATCTCCAAGATTGGTTTTTCATTAAACATTAGAAGAATTTGTATTAATTTTTCATATACAATGAAAACTACATTCTTTTTCTCAGAAGAAAACAATGTTTACAACAAACACTCTTTTAAGGAAGGCTAACAAAGTTATTATCAGCCGAGATTTTTCCAAAGATTGGGGAACTTGCTTCACTGAGGCTCGAAAAAAATTGGGGGATTCGGTGGCAAACTCACTCTTACTCCATTAGGAGTTAAAATAAATTGACCAGAGGTTGAATGTGACAAGGGTAAGCACTGTGACTACACTGGGAAGACCATAAATCCTAGTCTAAAACCTACACTCTACATGTAAGAAACACATCTGAACAGGAAAACAGATTTGGCCAGGGTCACAGAGCCAGTAGGTGGCAGAAACCATCATACACAGATCTCAAATCTCAGCCCTCAGCTCTTTCACCACAAAAGATTTTCCAATACAGTTATTAGAAACTGTTTGGGAAAGAGTTTAAATCATAAAGGCCTCTATGAATCCTAAATCCTAATTTTAAAAATCTTCATTTGGAGTAGAATTTATAACAGAATAATACAAAACCACTTGGCTCCATTTCCTCAAAAAGAATATTTTTTTCGAACTCATACTCTGTTTTCTTTGTGTAACTACAGTATAGACAAGATACTTTTTACTAGAATGCTCCCACTCAGTGACATCCTTACAACATAAAAAGAATCATAAACCAAGCTGCTCCTCCTCTACCACCCAATCCCCACTTTGGCAGCCCCATCCAACATCTTCAGAGTTTATCAATAAAGTCAAGCTTAGTTCTGATTCCTGAACCTGTCCAGTCTTTGGTATCACCTGGAGAAGTGTTTAAGAATACAGACTCCGCTCAAACACACACACACTAGGATTGATTAAGTATGTCTGGGAGGGTAGGTAAGAAGCTCAGGAGTGTGTGTGTATGTGTGTATGTGTGTGTGTATTTTTGGCAGGTGGCCTATATGGGCATCCAAACCCTTGACCTTGGTGTTATAACACCGTGCTATAACCAACTAAGCTAACTAGCCAGCCCCAGGACTTTGTATATTTTTAAGTGTGGGAGGATAACTGCCAGGTGGGCAAACATTGGCCAAAAATAACCTGGATTTCAATAGACTATTCAGCAGCTGTACCTTCAATATCCAACTGATCTGTTCTTTGTTTTTAGTGAAAGCATAGCACAATGTATTTTGATTAACCAGAATTATATTTCCACGTACTAGGATTTTTTTCCTTATGTCATAGCAATTTTCTTCCTTGTATCCATTTTATACCTCATATTTTATTTTGTGATAATTTTTACAGTTGGATTGATTTATCTTAGAAGGAATTTTTCTATCGTCCTGGAATCTAAATATCAGTTAAAGAGAACTGCAAATGGCCTAAATAAAGCAACAATGCCCACTTTTAAAATGCTGAGTCATACGTGATTTTTAAAAAATAACAGAAACCAAAATTTAACTAGTGCTAGTTATTTTACAATAAAAATTCAAGATTTTTCACTTTTAATTTTCCCTAACTATCAGTGTTTGTTAACACAGAAATAAATCATATAATAGAAAAGTAACTGATATATGATTGTATTATTATCAAGACTAATCATAACAAAACAGAAATAATAATATTCTAGCTTACAAATGACCTTCTCACAATAGTGGCAAGTGACTTGAAGTCTGAGTGAGATAAACTCTCTGTGAGGTTTTTCAAAGAACAATTCATGATGCAGAAAGAGCACAGTGATCACTGATGAGCTTTTAATAAAGGATTTTCCAGGGTATATAAACCAAACTGACACATTTGGTTTCTAAGGTATAAATAGAATACTGACACTGGGAACACCAACTAACTAAGTCTAACATTAGTCTTTGGTTGGAAATGACTTTTTCTTTTTTTTTTTTTTTTTTTAATGCCCTTGGCCTCAAAACCTAATGAGTAATTTACTTCACCTACTAGCAATATCATGTATTTTTTTTAGTCCCAAATACTCTACTGCCAAAAAAAGAAAACATGGAAACAAATCTGACAAGAAATATAAATTTAACTTAGCAATTGTTTCATTTTTGATAGTCTACTGTCTGATACTCTTAGCAATCCTGTTAACCAGAAAGCAAAGGCATGAAGAAAAATACCTACTCTTCCCCTCAAACAAAATCGTCTGGACCACGCCCTGGGAGAAGCATTCAGGCTGTTATTCTAGTCCAAAGCAATGAGAAATAAAAAAGAATAAAGAACAAAGGAAGTATTTTAGGTGTATTCAGTTGTTATTAAAGATGAACAAGAAAGCAAACCAAACAGAACATACCAAAAGCCAAGAAAAGAAAAAGCAGTTTGAAAACACTAGCTTTGGGCTTCTACATCTCCCTAAATACCTGCTTATGAAAATCCTAGGACTCCGCCCTTTTATTTCTAAATAAAATCACTGAAAAGTCTTCTAGAGAGACTGTAGTCTTCCATCACTATTATTTTCTTTCCCACACAAAAATAAAACTACTCTTTTGGCATTTTATATACTAGCTCATTGTAATCCTATTCAAATCTGACGTGGAAAGGATGACTTCACATGTTAACATTTCTTCAAGAAGATTTAGTTCTCCACTTGAATGATATACCAACCGGATTATTTAGACAGTCTAAAAACATTATGAATAAAAAAAAAATTTTAAGTCCAGGGATCTGAGAAAGTGCTGCAACATTCCTGATCAGGTTTGAAACCAAACCTCTCTGACAGACAATCAACCACCACATTAATTGACTGGTGCTCATCACTACCCCCAAGGGGCCCTATTACCTCAATCATCCTGCTGTCCACAGGCAGGGTGGTGCTGACCATGTGGACATTAGGTGTAGAAGTCGACCTCTGCCTCTGGGAGAGGGAACCTTCGGAGGAAGGGCTGGAGGTGTTGAACGTGAAGGCATGGGGTGTGGAATATCTGTGCTGGGAACTAGGCCAGGAGGAAAAAGAAAATTCCATGATTGGCATTCAGGCCTCCCACTGGTAAAGTCTTTCAACTACCAACTTCATTCAGATATTTATAGAGGCAAACTCTACTTGTACAACCTTTGACAAAATGTTTTATTCTTTCAATATGCACCATTTAAAAATTCTCTTCTGTTCTCTTTTGCCTTTGCATGCAAATTTCTGAAAAGGAAATAATATATGTGCTTAGAATTCACATGAAAAAGAGAATACATTATAAGTTTTCTTTTTTTTAATAAATCATCTCTACAGAATACTCCAAATTCTTTTTTTTTTATAAAGATGATCAGTTAAGGGGATCTTAACCCTTGGCATAGTGTTGTCAGCAGCACGCTCAGCCAGTGAGCTAACCGGCCATCCCTACATAGGATCCGAACATGTGGCCTTGGTTTTATCAGCACCGCACTCTCCCGAGTGAGCCACGGGCCGGCCCTAGAATACTCCAAATTTTTACAGCATCAGTGGGAAAGAATAGATTAAGATTTGCCAACCACACCACCACCTAGTAAATTAATTGGAACTTGCTCTGTTTAATTTAGAGACTAAATTAGAGAACTTTAAGGAAGATTTTAAACAGATGGTTAGACCTGCTGAGCATGTCTGCAAAAAGGCCAGGATTTTACCACTGCACATCCTTTCCCCTCTACAACCAGTACACAGAGTAAATTAATGTGAACTCAATTTCCAGACTCCAATGCCTATCTGTGATATTAACCACTGGCTTCTTTTCAGCCAACACCATATTCTCCCACCAACCAAACAGGGAACACACATTAAGAACTATAACATCATAGGGCCGGCCTGTGGGCTCACTTGGGAGAGTGTGGTGCTGATAACACCAAGGTGAAGGGTTCACATCCCTATATAGGGATGGCCAGTTAGCTCATTTGGGAGAGCATGGTACTGACAACACCAAGTCAAGGGTTAAGGACACCTTAAAAAAAAAAAAAACTATAACATTTTCAGGGGCTAACCAATTAGCTTAGTTGGTTAGAGCGTGGTACTGATAACACCAAGGTCCAGGGTTCAATCCCTGTACCAGCCACCCACAAAATAAAGACTAAAAAGAGGTATAACATTTTCATTATTTGTTCTAAAGATCAGTTTGAGCTTTGTTCAGATTCAGGTACTACCTGTGTATGAATTCAAGAAATAAAAGGCTAGTTTTTCCAAAGGAAATTGTTCTACCGCCTTGAAAAATTGCCTTCCCATGTAGTTCTCTGTTTATGCCTTCAGAGGCCTGGTTTCCTCTAATCTTTGGAGGAAAGTAGTTTTTTGGTCAGACTTACTTTTCAAATTATCAAGAAAGGGGCTGGCCAGTGAGCTCACTTGGGAGAAAGTGGTACTGGTAATGCCAAGGTCACGGGGTTGGATCCCCATATGGGCTAGTCGCCCCACCCCCCAAATTATCAAGAAAAATAAATTATACACAAATATTTATCCAGACATCATTCGAATACAAATTCCTTGTTCTGAAATATGCTGCTTTTAACAATTTTCATGGTAGTTTTACAAGGGCCATTAAGTGTTATCTGATTACATACACATTAAAGTCAGATATTTTAGAGAAAAATGTAGATTTTATTTTAGGTTCCAAATTCATATGCAACACTGAGCAAGACGTGAACTCAACAAATCTCTGAATTTAAAGCTGGAAAACAGAGCAAAGACAAGTTATATGCAAATTCATGGGCACATTAGAAAGAATATTTATACTGAAAATCTAATTCAATTTTTTTTTTTTCTTTTTGTCTTTTTTCGTGACCGGCAACGGATCGCAACCCTCAGTGTCGTGCCCGTACCGGACCGGGACCGGCAACGGGATCGCAACCCTCGGTGTTGCATCTGCACCTCGCTCAGCCAGTGAGCGGCCGGTCTGTATGTGGGATCCGAACCCTCGGCGGGAGCATCGCTGCGCTCCCAAGCGGCGCACTGTAGCAGTGCGCCACCGGGCCGGCCCCGTAATTCAATTTTTTTTTAAAGACAGCAGTCTATTAGGTATCATGGTTTTAGCAATGCAAGGCCATAATAAGCATTTCAAAAATGAGGGTTTTATTTTCACTAAGTTACTGTACTCAGTTTTGGGACCCTTTCCATTGAGGCTCAACTCATTACATACTAGAGGGCAGAATCTCAAGCTCTTTACCATGTAATGAAATATTAAGAGATATGCTAAGATAACAGAAGGAACTGTGGTCAAAGTCACTTTCCAGAATATAAGAGCTTATTAAGGGCCATAAAGAGAAACTTCTACATCTTGCTGGAACACCACTATCAAGTTCCACAGGAGCAGCAAGGGGGTTTACACAGAGAGAAAGGAGGGATTGCAAAGGAACTCTTGTCTTTTGTGTTCGGGTTTCCAACCTCTACCCACTTGTACATAACTTTCCAAAAGAAAAGATATAGGTAAAAAATTACCTAACAGGCATTCGGGAAACAGACTCTCGCATCCGACGCACTGTCAAAGAAGGTAGTGCTGGGACTCCACTATCACCAATAGTTGAATTTGGAAACAATCTAAATGAAATCAGGGAAAGACTGGTTTACAGACTTGCAGTAATTTCACAGAGAAAATCAGCCTGCTTTGCATTGCAAACTCAGTTACCCCAACTGAATTTTCACCAGGTGCATTTTCCTCCACCATTTTACCTGGAGTAAAGGAACCACCAATCCAAATGACTGGTCTGAATAATTATAAAATGTGAATAATACTGACCTGCCAATGAACATACATGGGTAAGAGTGCATTTCTAGAAAATATTGGTCCAATGTCCAGCTGTATCAAACTAATGGTTTTTAAAGCTGCAGTAGGGCATTTTATAACCTATAGCACATACAGCTTTTCTGAAAACATTCTGTCTTAGAAACACATAGATGAAAAGACTAAACTATAAAGAATAAATCATATTCAGCACCTTCTGGTCCTCTTATTTCTTATCATAAATAAGAGAAAAAGTGAGATTACCATTAATTGGGCACCTTCTTTCCATGAGTTTGGGCCCTTATGCTTAGCAATTTCACCAGCTGCTATCTCAGCTAATCCTCACAAGAACACTGAAAGGGAGGTAATGCCCCCTTTTTTCAGATGAGTGAACTGAAGCTCAGAAGTGGTTACAACTAGTTTAATAACACTGAGATTTTGACACATGTCCATTGGACTCCAAAGCTTGTGCCATTTATGCTACTCAAGCTCTCTTTACAAAATCAACATATGACTACCATGAAAGAAAAAAGATGTTCCCAAATGATAACATTCCCTTGGTTTTCCTAATACCATCAAAAAAGGATAAGACTTCGACTTTTCATATTCCTGTTAATAGTTTTTAAAAGGCACTCTGAAATGTGCACTTTTAATTTAAACTTTAAATTACTTAATAAAAGTAAATATTTTGTAAATGTGAAATATCTTTTGGCAACTGGTTTGTCTCCTAATGGAAACAAGAGTCTTTCATCAAGATTTTACATTCAAACCATTTTAAGTCCAAATAACGTTTTTTCCAGTTTGAGAAGGAAATAGCACCAATCCAACATCAAAGGCCTGTTCAGCATATTCAACAAAATACACAGTAGTGTCTACTAGCAACCCTTTCAGTTTTCATACCCTTTTGTTCTTTTCCTCACTGAATAACTGTAAGTCAATTTCTATTTGACAGATAATAGGTCCTACCTGCTTATTCTGGAGAGTTGTAATGCCACATGAAATCTAGTTAGTTTCAGACTATCATGTTTCTAAAGTCGATATGGATCACAACAATTCATTTAACAAGTCTAAAACCCAGACTTGTCATCAAACGTGTTTATACTCCCTACCCCTACATCTTTGAAAAAAACAATGCCTTACAGGAGTTGTCTGATATTACTCCAGTCCACACACATAGTAGGTACTTTGGTGCTACAGTGCTCATGAAATTTGTAGCCACAAGTCTGACATCGAAATCCATTTAGCAGAAACTTTTGACAGATGTCACAGAAGGCAAGCTTCAAGAACGTCTTCCGAGCCTACGACAATAAGAACACAGGTGTAGATTATGCTAAATAAATGAAATAAGACAAAAAACCAAAAAGATATACGCTGAGTAAATGAAAGATGGCCCCAAGAGTTTTTATAACATGAAGAATAATACTTCCGGGCCGGCCCAGTGGCGCACTGGATAAGTGCGCCGCTTGGGAAGTGCGGCGGCGCTCCCACCCGAGGGTTCGGATCCCACATACAGACCGGTTCCCGCTCGCTGGCTGAGCGAGGCGCGGGAGCAACACCGAGGGTTGCAATCCCGTTGCCGGTCCCC
>NW_007726956.1:546543-562835 GCF_000696425.1 Galeopterus variegatus
GAAAAAAAAAAAAAAAAAAAAAAAAAAAAAAAAAAGAATAATACTTCCAACATTTGCAAAATTCATAACCAGAAATTAAAAGCATATCTCTAATTTAAATTGCCTTACTGTAAACAATGGTATAACCAGACCTTTAAACAATCCAACAGTATATGCTTATTACCTCTGAAAAATTCCTATTAAGCCATGCAAAGCACACAAAGAGAAATCTGCAACTTACAAAGTTGTGTGTTGTGAGGGGAACATGATCCAGAAAATCTACTTGAAGTTCTTCTCCAATCAAAGAGGCAGCATCAGTATTCCAATCTAAACGTGCTTTTTTACTAAAGAGGATTTTTAAAAACATAACATGAAAGAGAAATGTTTAAACAAGGTAAGAGTTCAATACGAATAACAACAACAGCTACCACTATGGCCTGCTACTTAAACACGACTTATTTACATACAACACTAACTTATTTAATTCATACAACAAACCTATGAGTAGGTATTATCCCTATTTTAAATATGAGAAAACTGGAGCCCTAGGAAGGCAACTTGCTCAAGGCCACACATTGAGTGAAAGAAACTATATTGGAATCCAGCTCTGTTGGATTCCAAAGCTTGTGCTCTTAGAATAAAGTTTTTTTGCTTTTGTTTTTGTCTTTTTTTTTTTTTTTTTAGCAGCTGGCCAGGATAGAGATCGAACCCTGGACCTTGGTGTTATCAGCTGAGCTAACCGGCCAGCCCTAAAGTTTTCTTTAAACAAAGAACTATAACAATCGCACGATAAAATAAATATATATTAAATTGGATTTTGTGAAATTAAAATCCTATAAAAATCCTAAAATCCTGTAAAATGGGTTATAAATATTGCTACAGTACCAACAGTTAGTCTTCAATAGCCTGTTCAATCTAGACGATACATGAGTAGAAAGGAACCACAAATTAAATGCACTTTTCTATTAATAATAGACACAAATCTGTAGAGTTGTTTGCAGGGTCTATTAATATAAGTCTATGGGAGACTCAACTGTCTTAAAATTTACTCTGAGACCATTCTTTCTATGCCTAGAGTAAACAAGAAAGAAAAATAGATACATTTAAGTAAAAATTGATGCCCAGCTCCCTTCTCATGTCTTATCCAGATAATCTGGCCCATTTCCTGAAGGAAGAATATTCTCAGGTAAGGAGAAAATAACACATATATAGCACCATCCAAACCTCTCCCATCACCTACAAGAAACCTATTCAAGCCATTTTCCTAGTTATCCAACAGTAAATAATCCACCCCTTAATACGAGGGTACTACAAAAAGTTCATGAAAAATAGAATTGAAAGATAACATGAATCATTCTGTGAACTTTTTAAAGTACTCTCATATAATTCCCTATATGAGATTTGGGAAACTCTGTATCACTCCAAACTCCTATTTTGCCATAATGAAGAGAGGGAGGAGAAACCCTATTTTCTGGTCAATCTTCAGATGCTCTCCATCCTAGAGAACTCAGGGTAGCTCCAAATCAATGCAGCATTGGAGGGGAGTGGACCAAGCCCCTCACTTTCTCAGAATCTCTCTAGTCCTTAAGGAGCACTATGGATTGCCTTGGAAACCAACTTGGGGCTACATATAGCTAAAGCCGGCATCTGCATCAAAGATTTACACTTCAACAAACTGCCTCCTAAACTGAGAGAAATAGACAGATTTAAGTTCACCCATCTGAGTAGACTTATTCCCTGGGCTATTCTCTCAAACTGGGGAACTCCTTGAAACATGAAAGATGTAAGCTTAAGAACAAAATTCCAAGAAGAGAGTAAAGTTAAATGAAACTTCTGAAAGGTTTTCCCATTTGTGGGGCGGGGGAAATAATGGATAACGGATAATTATGTACAGCTCTGCTGCTATGGAGTATTGCTTCTTTAAGGAGATGCCTCTATCTTGCTACTGCCATCAGAAATAAGATGAAGGGCCGGCCCGTGGCTCACTCAGGAGACGGCGGTACTGATAACACCAAGGCCGTGGGTTCAGATCCTATATAGGGATGGCTGGTTAGCTCAAAGGCTGAGTGTGGTGCTGACAACAACAAGCTAAGGGTTAAGATCCCCTTACCAGTCATCTTTAAAAAAAAAAAAAAGAAAAAAGAAATAGGATGAAATAGGAGTCTTTCCCGAAGCAGATATTCTCCTGCATCTTTTAGCCCCATGTCTATCAAAAAGCAGGGATTCAGTACCCATTAAACTGAATAAAAATGAATGAGTGAATGACAACAGTCATCCTGAGGACAGCAGTCTTTAACTAAAAACAATAATGCAAACACTTTCTATAATAATGCAGTCCACTCTGTATTATGCATTACAGCAAACACAAAGAAAAAACTTTGCTCTTAAGAAACATACCACCTAACATTACCATTTTCATCCATGGAAATGCTATCAAAACTTAAAAATGTATTTTATTTTTCAAGAGAATGTCCAAGCAATAATTTCAAGTTCTTAAGAGCCTGATTTTTCTGAATCATCTCTTTATACACAATATTCTGTAGTAAGCTAGTACAGTTCTCTTTAATGGAAATACAGTTATTATTTGAAGCCAGGAGATCCTTACTAGTCTAAAGGAAGAGCTCACTGACTTTGTGGTTCTTACCCTTTGTGTTCGTGGAGAAGTCTGAACACTGCACAGCACTCTGGTTGCAGGCCCCTCACCTTGAGTGCTTTCATAAGGCAGTCATGTAAGCTCATTCCATTTCGCACATTGACCTACCAAACAAAGGACCACCATTAGGACCAACACAAGCTGTAGCACCCCTTGGAAAGATGAGCACAGAAAAAAATGTACTAGTCTGTACTAGGTAGAAGATTTATAACAGTACTGTGTGTAATGGTAAACACACACAAACATGCACAAACACACAAAGGAAACAACCTGAATGTCCAGCAATAGGGGAGTACTTGAATGAGGTATGGAACATCCATATTATGTCACATTATACAGCTACTATATTATTTATAATGAACTGGGAGGGGGGGGGAGTCCATGATATATAAATTGGCGAAAATATTTTTCAAAATAATTCAAAGAATGAAATGACTTAAAACGGGAAATCCTATATATGTTTATATATGTTGTATGAGTGTGAAAAGATATTACACCTAGCTGTTAATATCAAGAGATAATGGTTGGGAAAGATAAAATGATAAACTCCCTTTATACATCTCTAATTTGTTTGACTCACTGAAATGTACATACAAGCATGAAAATCCACAACAAAGGAAAATAAGCTGATCTGATTTATAAACAAACATGACTTTTTATGATCAAAAATTTGTATTTCAACCTATTTTCAACAAAACAGTTGATCTTCCCAACAAAAATTCCATCTCGCATGCACTTCACACTAGCAAGGGCAAGCAAGAAGTAGAGAAAATGAAGCTTCTGTCCTGCTGTAGGGACAAACAGCAAGGTTAAATATATGGGCACATCATGCCAAGTAGCCTTTAGTGGCATATGACTGTTCACATTCCCCTGTACCCCATCCTCAAAAGCTAGGAAGGTACTCGAAAGCCTAGTTGGAAGTGTAAGTGCCCAGGGTACTATTAATAGCAGCTGTATATAAAAAAACAAAAAACAAACAAACAAAAAACACCTAAGGGCTGGCCGGGTTAGCTCAGTTGGTTAGAGAGTGGTATTGTAACACCAAGATCGAGGGTTCAGATCCCTGTACAGGCCAGCCACAAAAAAAAAAAAAAAGCCACATATGACTGTTCACATTCCCCTGTACCCCATCCTCAAAAGCTAGGAAGGTACTCGAAAGCCTAGTTGGAAGTGTAAGTGCCCAGGGTACTATTAATAGCAGCTGTATATAAAAAAACAAAAAACAAACAAACAAAAAACACCTAAGGGCTGGCCGGGTTAGCTCAGTTGGTTAGAGAGTGGTATTGTAACACCAAGATCGAGGGTTCAGATCCCTGTACAGGCCAGCCACAAAAAAAAAAAAAAGCCAAAATCTTAGCCAAGATTTCAAAGCCAAGAAGTTAATCAAAAGCAAGGCAGTTAGAGTCAGTATGGCCAGCAAGAGGAGCAAAATGTACATCTGGAGTGCCTGTGAACTGCCTATAGTGGGGTTCCTCCTCTGGCTGAAAGTGTAACAGCTAACAGTGGCCATCCCAGCCCCTTCCCAGAGAGAGGTGAGTATGTATATATATGTACACCAGGGGTGGGAAGGAAGCAAAGTATGTACGGCTCCAACAGGACCAAAGTTCTTATTCCTGGCTCTTACTCTTGCCATCGCAATGCCAATCCAGCCAATCTTTCTCTGGCTGACATAGGATAGAGAAAAAAGTCTTAAGACAGAGGTGTCTGGTCCTACACAGTTACTAGATTCAAAAACAGGGCACAGTATTTGGATGCAAAGTGGAGATAACAAAACAATCTGGGAGGGATGGGAATGAAGCGAGCCTTAGGAATTTGAAAACATCAGTGAGGGGCAATGTAAGAAGGTTTTCACAAGTCTTTGTCTTGCTATTATTGGCAACTGATGGGGACTTCTCTGCCCAGTAATCAATTTCTGAAACATAAAGATGGGCTCCACATTTAGAGGGTAGAATACAGAAAAATCTGAACCTGTAGAACAGGTAAATTCAGGAGGTAATGGGAGTGAGGAAGGAACATTCTCCTGGAGGATCAGTCATCTGAGAGAAAGAAAAGGGGTTTTTGCAAACTACAACAGCTCCTTTGGAGATTGTGATAGCCTCCTTGGCTTCTGATGTTTAGTCCTCTCCTTCGGATATATGGAAGAGAGGAAAGGTCATGAACAACAGGGTAGGAGGGAACCAACTGATTCTTCAAATAGATACACTTAACCACTATGCCAAATTAAGTTTCCCAGCCTTCTAGGCAAACCAGTAGTAAGTGGGGATGGAGAAGATAGTTTCAGTAACAACCAGAAGCAGCACCAGATGGTCTTCAGCTCCCCGTAACATTCACGCTTCTTACCCTAACCTCTCAATTTAATGCCAGAAAGAAAACTAATAAGAAATAAAGAAGTAAAGTGAGATATACTGATGTGAACTATGAAGATAAGACACTTTAAAACAGTAGGCAAAAATCACTTTGCAAATTAAAAACCACTGTTCAAGGGGATTATTATTATTTATTTTGCCAGCCCAAAACATTCATTTTTTAGGAAGGGGGACAAAAATAAATTTACTCAAACTTTACCCTGGGCCTTTTGAGTTTTGTAGTCAGATAAAAATGTACCTGAGTATCCAATACTACAATTGGGAGGCTCCTTAGGTTCACGAAAGTATAAGGAAATTTATTAGCAAACTGTAGAAAACAGAACTCTTACAAACAAAGAGAAAACTCTGGATTGGACTAACCAACTTCAGAACCTTGCTTCACCTGAGTATACAGAATAAACACAATGTACTGATTTTACACAAAGAATGGAGAGTAGGAAAGGAGGAGGTGTGGAAGTTTTGAACTAAGGTTTTCTCAAACATCCCACCAAGCAAAATCAGTACAACTTCACTTTTCTGTTTCAGCCATGTGGTTTGGGGTTTTTTTGTATTTGTTCTTTAAATCCAGAGTAGCAGAAAACTTTTTTGAGCAGTAAGTTCTTTTTAAAAATTGGGGTTTTTGTGTCAGAAAACCCAGTGACACGTCATGCCATGATGCCAACATAAACCTGTCACTAGTACTTCAAAACATACCATGCAGAAAAAACTTGCTGGTGCCACTGCCCTGGAAAAGAAGATGACAGTGTGATTGATTTCTAAGCTACCTCTAGATTTGTCCTGGGCCTATGAAACATCCCAAAATAATTTTTTCTAAGTAATTTTATTTTGTTCTTTATACTTGATTTTAATATCCAAAAAAATGTAGATGAACATTTTATATCAGTAGTCAGGAAAAATAAATGTCTTCTTTTTTTAATTAACTAGAGAGGTCTAAGGGAACTTTTCACAGAAAAGTCTTTGAAATATATCCCAATAAGAACGTACCATTTATTTAGATGAAGTGGCAGAAAGGAAGACATTCTAGGCAAGAGTAATAGTAGAAGGAAGACCAAGATGTGGGGGGGAAAGCAAGGGGTGTGGAAGGAATGGCAATATAAAGAAATAAAATATGCAAATGAAAAACCAATTAACAAAGACCCTAAATGACAATGAACATTTTGCCTGTAAATTCAGCAGCATGATCCGTAATGTTTTCTACAGGCAGACGATTAGCTAAATTTCCTAAGAGGAATGTTCACTTACCACTGTTCTTTGCTTGTTCGGCAAGAAAACACGGATAGTGTTGCTTGTCTTAGAAGAATCTGTGAGTTTGCCATCATCTGACGCCCGGCGCTGATAGCCAAACTGCTGAACTATCGTAGGGGAGATGCAGCTGGAGCCATCAAACACTGCGTCTTTGAATCCGAAACCATTGCTGATCGTCTTCCAAGCCCCCTGTATGTGCTCCATTGATGCAGCTTAAACAATACTTAAACCTGGTAAGAAAGACAAATAATTATGATTCTCGAACAAAAGCACTTAACCCAGGAACACAATATATAAAAAGTAATTAATTGTGAAAATAGCAGTACGTGGGTTTTTTATAAGTGATACTTTCTGTCTAAATAAATTAATCAGAAAAGAAAAACTTCTATAATACTATATTTCCATAAAATATTTCATAGACAAGTCAACAATGAGGAAAATGATAACCAGAGGTCAAAAGATCAAGGGTTATACTGCCAGTTAAAAGCCAGCCTGGAACATGAGCCCAGATCTTCTGACTTTTAGTCTAATACTTTTTCAATTTCATCTCTCCTCTTCTTTGGTTATTGTATATTAAGTATGAGCAACTACACTTGAATTTAAGTAACTGACAGGTTCTGGACATGACTGGCGCCATTTTACACACACAGCATAAAATGGCCACCAGCCTTTCCCTTACAAGAAACCTCATGGTGGGCCGGCCCGGTGGCGCACTGCTACAGTGGGTTCGGATCCCACATACAGACCGGCCGCTCACTGGCTGAGCGAGGTGCGGGCGCAGCACCGAGGGTTGCGATCCCCTTTGCCGGTCCCGGTCCGGTACGGGCGCGACACTGAGGGTTGCGATCCGTTGCCGGTCACGAAAAAAGACAAAAAGGAAAAAAAAAAGAAACCTCATGGTTTCTGAGAAACAGAAACTCTTCCACACCAGCACCAAACCCCTCCCTGATTACGTCAGCCGTCCTTACAGTCTATATAACCTCTCCCACCCCCACACCTGGTGCTGTCCTCCATTTTGAGGGCAGCCCTGGCTGCTCTCCATTTTGAGTGAAGCCCGGCAGATTTTTTCCTTTAATAAAGCTTGATCGGTACCCGGTGTCTCAGCTCACTTTCTTTCATTTTGGTGCTGAAACCCAGGAAGGGTTCTGGCCGATGTTCTTGGATGATCCCCACCTGGGTTGACTGGTCCTCAGCCACCCTTCCTAGACCTGCCAAACTGGGTACCTCTGGGACTCTCTCCTTTTGCCATTTCAGACCTACGCATCTAACATTGGCCTCAATTCAGGGTGAGTCAGTGGGTCAGTCCTACCTCCACAGGTTCCCCCAACTCTCTCTCTCTCTCCTCTCGCTCCTGAAGCCCAGGTGCCTGGCCGAGGGAACCCCTCTCATGCCCCCCAGCTATTGGAGGACGCTCCTCTAGCCAGTTGGTGGCTTCTCTCGAAAAGAAGGCGTGCACCAAAGAGGACACTCCTTGGTGTTACCCTTCTTCTATTAGGACTGATCGCCCCCTTTCTCACCCTCTAAATGGGATCTTCACAATCCAAACCACCACACTTTACTTCCCTGGGCTGTCGCCTGGCCAATTTACCCCTTGGCCTGCAGGGAGACATTAAACCTAAACATCTCGTTTTCTATTGTAATCGAACGCTCTATGCCTCCTGGCTGTCTCCTGGCCAACCTCTTGGCCTCCAGGAAGACACTAAACCTGAACGTCTTGTTTTACAATCAGGTTTGGCCTAAGCACAAACTAGACACAATGGATCCCAGTGGCCACAAGATGGCACTCTCGATTTAGATACTCTCAGAGATTTAGACAGCTTTTGTCACCAAAACGGCAAAGTCGGAGAGATTCCTTATGTTCAAGCTTTCTTCCATCTCTGAACGCATTCTTCTCTCTGTCGAAACTGTCCTACGTCTCAAATTCTCCTAGTTCATGCCTGACCTCCCCTTCTGGACTCAGATCAATCTTCTGATCCGTCAGACCACTCTGCTCTCCAACCACCTCCTCATGCTCCAGATCCTGCACCAGCCCCTTCACCTTTTCTCTCTCTCCCTCCTACCTGGTCTTGAGACTCTCGTCCTCAGCCACCTAACTCCTCTCCTTCTCCCCCTTCATCAAGTGACAACCCTGCCTCAGCTCTGGCTCCACTATACCCCCTCTGTGAAGTGGCTGGGATGAAGGGAATTGTCTGGGTCTATATCCCCTTTTCTCTTTCTGATCTCTCCCAAATCAAAAAATGACTGGGATCTTTCCAGTCTAATCCGGACACATATCTTAAGGAATTCAGATATCTCACCCAGTCTTTTTTTTTTTTTTTCCTTTTTGTCTTTTTTCGTGACCGGCAATGGATCGCAACCCTCAGTGTCGCGCCCGGACCGGGACCGGCAATGGGATCGCAACCCTCGGTGTTGCACCCGCACCTCGCTCAGCCAGTGAGCGGCCGGTCTGTATGTGGGATCCGAACCCTCGGCGGGAGCGCCGCCGCGCTCTCAAGCGGCGCACTATAGCAGTGCGCCACCGGGCCGGCCCTCACCCAGTCTTATGATCTCACCTGGCATGATATTTTTCTGATTCTCACTACTACTTTGTCCCCCGAGGACAGGGAGCAGGTCTGGATCACGGCCCAACAACAGGCAGACAAGATACATGCTCAGAATAACAGACGGACAGTGGGAGCCACTGCCGTCCCTTGCATGGACCCAGATTGGGACTACCAGGCCAGCAGCCATGGGGACTGGTATCTCCGGGATAACATGATCACACACCTACTTCACGGCCTCCAAAAGGCTACTCACAAATCGGTCAGTTATGACAAGCTTAGAGAAATCACACGAAGATCCACTAAAAATCCCAGCGAATTCCTAACCCGTCTCTCTGAGGCTTTACATAAATACACACGTATAGACCCAAACTCCCCTGCAGGCATGGCCCTCTTACACTCTCATTTCATTACCCAATCAGCACCCGGTATTCAAAAAAAAAAAAAACTAAAAAAATTGAGGATGGTCCAAATACAACCCAACGAGACCTCCTCAATGCTGCTTTCAAGGTTTTTAACAATAGGGAGTAGGAGGAGAAGAAAGATCGTTACAAAAGAGATCAGGTCAAATACCAGCTCCTGGCTAATGCCATCTGTGGCTCACATACCACAAAGCCAGCTGCCTCAAGAGGCAAGGCAGCCGGGAACTGCTTCAAATGCAGTCAACCGGGCCACTGGGCATGGGCCTGTCATAACCCCAGGCCCCCTCCTGGGCCCTGTCCTCACTGCAAACAGCCAAGTCACTGGGGAGTTGACTGTGCTACTCGCCAGAGAGGGAGTGGCCCAGTCCCTAATCCACAACCTTTAGCTCCACGGCCATCCCTACCAGAGCTTCTTGGCTTCACCCAAGAGGAGGACTGACAATGCTCAGGGCTTGGGGCCCCCACAGAGATTACCATGCATGAGCCCAGGGTAACTCGCCTCATAGCAGGTAAGCAAATCCCCTTTGTCATTGATACAGGGGCCACTTACTCTACCCTTCCTAAATATGCAGGACCAACAACCCCATACTCTATCACAATAGTAGAGGTCACAGGATCAGAATACTGCCCACAGATCACTCATTCCCTTTCCTGCACTCTACATCACACCCAATTCACACACAAATTTTTAATAATGCCTCAATGCCCAGCCCCCTTACTGGGACGGGACATTCTTTTCAAATTCAAAGCTACTCTTACCCTAAACACTTAACTCCAGCTACAATACTCCTGTTACAGGCCACCCCAGACCTGGCCCCTGAGGCTTTCACCTTCCCCTCATCCCCCCCCCACAAGGTTAATCCTGTAGTATGAGACACTTCTTCCCCTTCCATTGCTATGCACCATTCCCCTATCCTTGTTAAGTTGCAGAACCCCTCTTTGTTCCCTAAAGTCCCACAATACCCTATCACTAACAAACACCTAATAGGCTTAAAGCCCATCATACACAAACTTCTTTCTTCTCATCTCTTATGGCCTACCCACTCACCTTTTAATACACCCATCCTTCCAGTTATAAAGCCTAATGGCTCATATGATTTATTTCAAGATCTCAGGGCCATTAATGTGGCCATCTTACCCATAATCCCAATTGTTTCTAACCCCTATACTCTTCTATCCATAATCCCAACAACAACCTGTTTCTTCTCTGTACTTGACCTCAAAGATGCCTTTTTTTCTATCCCCTTACACCCTTACAATATGTGGATGACCTCCTTCTTTACAGCCCCTCCTGTGAGGATTCACAGGCCCACACTGTTGCTCTCTTTAACTTCCTGGCCTTGGGCTGGCCCGTGGCTCACTCGGGAGAGTGCAGTGCTGATAACACCAGGGCCATGGGTTCGGATCCTTCTTATTTAAAAAAAAAAAAAATTCCTGGCCTTCAGGGGATATCAAGTGTCCCCCAGCAAGACCCAAATTTCTTCTCCTTCAGCCACCTATTTGGGAGTCCACCTCACCCCCAATACCAGAGAAATAACAGTGGATCGCAAGAGTTTAATTTCTGAACTCCCTACTCCTACTACAAAGGGTGAAATCCTTTCTTTATTGGGGCTTGCAGGATATCTTTGCCTATGGATTACTAACTTTGGCATGCTAGCAAAACCAATTTATGAGGCAGCCAAAGGGGATCCTGCCATTCCCTTAGATTCCACAAAGCCCATTCATTCTCCCTTCCAGCGATTAAAAGCCGCTCTCCTCGCAGCCCCAGCTCTATCCCTCCCAAAACTATCTCATCCTTTTATCCTATACGTCACCAAAACCCAAGGATTGGTGGTCGGGGGTTTTGGGACAAGAGTCAGGAGATATTTTCTCCCCGGTTGCATACCTCTCTAAACAACTAGACACCACAGCCTGGGGATGGGCCCCCTGTTTACGGGCCTTGGCAGCAGCCGCCCTTTTAACCCAAGAAAGCTCTAAACTAACTTTTGGACAACAAACAGTCATTTGTTCCCCCCATCATCTTTAAGACTTTCTCAGCCATAAGGCCATGTCAGTTCTCTCCCCTTCCCGCCTACAACTCATCCACCTTACCTTCATCGAAAATTCCCAGTTCTCCTTTAAACCTTGCCCTCCCTTAAATCCAGCCACTCTCATCCCAAAACACTCACAACCCTTAGAACATAATTGCATGGAGGCTTTAGATCTCTTTCTCAATCCCTTTCCACACATTTCCCCGCATCCCATTACATGGCCCCAACATACGTGGTTCATAGATGGGAGCGCCACCTCTATGCCCGTCCCCTGGGCAGGTTATACCATAGTATATCTAACACAAACTACTGAGGCTGCTCCCCTCCCTGCTAACACCACTTCTCAACAGGCACAACTCATTGCCCTCACCCGCACTCTCGCTCTGGCAAGCCAATCACCTCATAAAAACACACCTCACCAAGCTATCCATGGAACTTCACCTCCCTTGGACCCAACTTCTTCCTTTAGCACTCACTCACCAGCGAGCTGTCCCCCGCAACCCCACAGGCCTCAGCCCCTTTGAGCTTATGTATGGTAGACCCTTCACTCTCACACCTCTCCCTTCCAGCTCATTGCCTTTAGGCCAGTATCTCCGTACTCTTTCGCTCATTAGGGATCTTCTTGGGGCACAGGCCAACCTTCTATTACCTCATCCTTTCCCCCCCACCCCCTCAAACTTTCAACTGAGCCCAGGACAGCAAGTGTATATTAAAACCTGAATCCCAAAGCCCCTCTCACCATGTTGGGAAGGGCCTTATACAGTACTTCTCACCACCCCCATGGCAGTAAAAGTACTAGGAAAGGCCTCTTGGTATCACTTATCCTTGGTAAAACTAGCACCTGAGACTTTACCCAAAGAATCTGTTAACACCAAGCCAGAGGGGTCCCTCTGCTCAACCCCCAACCCAATATCTCCTTACACTTTGTCCATTTTAGGACCCACAAAACTGAAAATCTCTAGGACCTCCACTCTTCCCCCAGTCCCAGAAGAAGGATGATCTTTCCCCTGGCGATTATCCTCTCACTCTTGCAGGCCTGCTTCATGTCCTTCACACAGGAGCTGCTCCAAGACTGGTCCCCACCTGCCACCTCCAGTGTTGAAGACATCCTTGAGTGGGTAAATGAATTAGCCTGGCGAGACGCCCTCTGCGATTACACAACAAGGTTACCCTCTACTCCTCTTTCCTACTATGCACCCTCTCAACCTCTCAGCCCCTTGAACACTTGCCTTTTCTCTTCCTCCTGCTTCTTTTCCTAACAGAGACATATGCCACACCCTGCTCACAATGTATAACCAAGGTCTTGGTGGGTGGAAGGACACTCTCCAACCTCCCCGGTCTGCTACCCAGAATCCTAGGGGGAACCCTACAGGACACATTCACATCCCCGACATATGTTCCCACAACATGCTATGACCAGACGACTGCCACGTCATGTTTTTACGGGGGTAAAAACTACTGGATAGCTCTTTCTAAAGGGGATTCTGCTGGAGTCCAGTGCCGCCCCCCCCCCCATAAAAACATTTCTGCTTCACCCAAACCACTCACCTAGGCTACTGCGATAGGGGAGGACTTCAGGACAAAACACGCCGGCCCTGACCACGATGGGACTTAACCTTCTTCTTGGTCCCTGCCTCTTTCGGTGTTCCTCTAGTTTCTTACAGGAACGTATGCAGGCCTTCACCAATCAAAAGGTCACTGAATTCTTCATGGGAGGAGGATATCAGCCCCTCAGAATCAGTGACCCTTCCCCAGAAGAATACAGCCTCCCCACATGAAACCAATACCCCGTCACCTAATTGTTTTACCCACCAACATAAATCTTTTTTTTTTTTTCATATCTTTGCCCATCTCCAGCAGGAAGCAGCTTCAGAAGAATGAGACCTCCATCCCTTTCCCCTTCTCCCTATACTTAAAAGTCAGAAATGATAGGTTCTAGAAGTGACCGGCGCCTTTTTACACACACTCAGCACAAAATGGCCACCAGCCTTTCCCTTACAAGAAACCTCGTGGTTTCTAATAGAAACTCCTCCACACCAGCACCAAACCCCTCCCTGATTACTTCAGCCTTCCTTACAGTCTATATAACCTCTCCCACCCCCACACCTGGTGCTGTCCTCCATTTTGAGGGCAGCCCTGGCTGCTTTCCATTTTGAATGCAGCCTGGCAGATTTTTTCCTTTAATAAAGCTTGAATCAGTACCCAGTGTCTCGGCTCACTTTCTTTCAGTAACACATTAGTACTATGAAAAACACCCCCAAAAAGTGTAAGCCATAATTTCTGCCTTCAGGGAAGGAAATGAAAACTAATATTTCTAGGATGTTAGACACTCGCTCTATAAATTATCTCATTTAATTTGTATTGAAACCCCAAAGATGTTAAATCCCTTTCTCTATCCACCCTTTCTTTTTTATTTTATTTTATTTTTTTAAATTTTCCTTTTTGTCTTTTTTTCGTGACAGGTAACAGGATTGCAACCCTCAGTGTCGCGCCCGAACCGCGACCGGCAACGGGATCGCAACCCTCGGTGTCACGCCTGCACCGCGCTCAACCATGGAGCGGACCGGTCTCTATATGGGATCCGAACCCTCGGCGGGAGCGCCGCTGCGCTCTCAAGCGCCACACTGTACCGAGTGTGCCACCGGGCCAGCCCTTTAAACAGAGAAGTCACACACTTAACAACCAGATGATAGGCAAATTTAAAGTCATGAATTTTCCACCATAACATTCAGAGTTCAGTTTTGGTGCAGAAACAAAGCCTATAAACAGAAGCAAGCAGAGACAGTCACCTAACCCAAAATAATCATGTTTTAATTAGGCAATAACATAACTGCTATAGAAGTCCACAGCTAGTCACACAATAAGTGGTCAGATAACAAGCCTCAGACAACAAGACTCGCAATGCCCTGGCAGTGGCTTGGAAGTCAGCAACCATGAAGAAGTAAAGGGTTCGTTTCCTCCTTTAGAAAACTATGAGATTGATAGAGAATCCCATCCTTCTCAAGCCTTTCTCTTTCAGAAAATGGCCATCACACACTGTCTTCTGCCTCTGGCACCTAAGCAAAGCCCTGACTCACTCCTAACTCTAGTCCCAGGTTACTATGAGATCATTTTTTACGGGCACCTACAGCTCTTCTTTAACCTAGACTTTTTTTTCCCCTGCCAACTAGCCAACTAAGGAGAAGGGATGAAAGAGTTTAGGACCAGATGAGAAAAAAATAGATGAGGAAAAGAGAGATCATCTCAGCACCTCACTAATCTGAAACAACATGGCTCCTGATTATCTACATAGCAGCAAGAACAATCTTAAAAAGGCAACTTGTCATGTCACTCCTCAGAATAAAATCTAAATTCTTCAACAAAGCCTCTAAGGCCTTCTTTCAGAACACGCAAGACTTCACGCCTCAGGATTTCACAACTTTGTGTTCTGTTCGCCTGGAAGGCTGAAGTCCCGAAAAACAGGCAAGCTGGTTTTTTTCACATCTTGTCTCCACCCAAGACACATCTCTTTAGAGAGGCTTTCGCTAACCATCTTAGCCAAAATAGGCTGCTTCCCTTCCCTTATCTAATAATCCTGTTTTGTTTTCTGCATGACACTTACTACTATGTTATATTGTTTACAAGTTTTGGTCAGTCCCCCCACCCTCCTTCTGCTCCGTAAGGGCAGGAACCTGCCAATCTTGTTCACTGATGTATCCTTAGTACTTAATACAGTACCTGAAACACAAAGGAACTCAAATATTAAATAAATTAAGTTAAAAAACAAGAATAATGCTACAAAAAAGTAATTTTTTAATAGAAAAGGCCTATCAAGAACTACTAAATGTGAATTAAATCTCCATTTGATAGTACATCTTTTAAAAATATCTCACCATTCAGAAAAAGACAAACTGCAATAAACTTCGTTCCATATGTAATTGTGGGAGAAGATGTATTAGTATCTTTCAGTAAAGAACATGCTTACAAGACTAAAACCAAGAACAGTAATTTTACAATAAATTGTTAAGTGCTGCAGGCACTCAGAAAATATAGTACTGGCACTTAGTAGAGAGCATACACCAATAAATTTTAATAAAAAGTGACAAAAGAAAAACATAACCACTTTTTCCCCCCTCCTTTGGCGGCTGGCCAGGATGGGAATCCAAACCCTTGACACCTTGGTGTTATAACACTGTGCTCCAACCAACTGACCTAACTAGCCAGCCCAAAACATACGCACTTTAACTCAAGTTTTACATTATTTAGAATTCATAATTTTTATTTTTCCATGTATATATCAAGACCACTTACAGGCTAAGAGGCACAGTAAGTCAGTGCTTCCTAACCTTTTTCATGTCACCATGCTCATACAAAATGACAGCTCATATTTGCAAGACATGCTGAGGTAAGACCAGGCTGCTCCAGCTAAAAGTAACAGGCCCAGGGCTTCAAGGCCAAGAGCCCTACCAGTTGCCCTAGGGGAGATGGGTACACATCTAACCTGTTCATCACAGATAACTCTATCTAAGGTATTTTTTAATCAATTTACTAAAGAGCAGACGTATGAAAACAAGAAAGAAACACCTTCTAAAGGGAAAAAAACATACAGCAGTAACACATTTCAATCTTAAATGCAGACATTCAGAAACCCCGTTGATACTACTCTCAAATATAAACGTAGATCTAGCTTCTAAAACTGTGGCCTCTCTCTCCGACCTATTGACTAAATGCTCCATGTTAAGAAATATATATATGCAACCACATACACACCCATCCCCCAACAAGACTCATACTAAAACTAGATAGGCCAAAGTAAAAATCAGCTTCTACATGTGAAAGATCTTTCACAGTTATACAGAAAAGTTCAAAGAACAAGTGTTTTCTCTTATAAATGGGTGAAATTCATTATGTTGTAAGAAATCAATCGTTTAAAAAGAGAGACATATATACTTCACCATAAAAAAATTACCATTCCTCCAAAGTCAAAGGTTCGGATCCCCATCTGGCCAGTTGGGGGGGGGGGGGGGGCCCAAAAAAAAAAAAACTCCCTAAAATAAAAAAAAAAAAAAAAAAAAAAA
>NW_007726956.1:563071-587900 GCF_000696425.1 Galeopterus variegatus
AGTGGGGGGGGGGGGGGGAATCCTAATATACAAAACACTCCTGAAAATTAATAAGAAAAAGATGAACAATGCCACAAGGAAAAAACAAGGAATTAAATCCACAGAAAAGAAACACAAAGGCCAATCAATATACATGTTTATATATAAAGTGGGGAAATACAAATATAAAAACTAAAATATTTTTAATATCAGAATTGTAAAATTAGAAGACTGAAAACATTCGTCACAGGCATTTGAGGAAATCTACCCTCTCATTATACTGCTGGTAAGAGGTAAACCACAACAGTCTAACAATAAAGATTAAATTCACATATCATTTGACGAAGCATCCTACAGAATAAACAACTAGCACTACACAAACATACAGGAATATTTACTGTAGCGTTGTTTGTTGTAATATCAATAAACGATAAACTATGTCAGACCCAACGCCATGGAACTTAAAACTGGAACAATTTAAAGCAAGACTGGTTTTAAAAACAAGACCTCCCAAGAAAGGATGCTCCTCAACACGCTGGCTAAAGGTCTGATTTAAAGAATATTTATCCAGACTGTTTTGCCCAGGAAAAATACCATCCAAAATTATGAAAAGCCCTATTTTTTCTTGAGCAAACTTGTTTTAAAAAAGAAAACTTTAAAATTTAAATAGGAAATTTTTTATACTTTTATATTTAACTCGAAAAACTACTGAACTTTTACACTGCTAAACTTGTAAATCATTCTCCATAATGTAAAAATGAGGTCAATGCCATCTATCTGTCGCCAAAACATTTTAAAACACTTCAAAGGACTATACATGTTGTGTAATATCAAAAGTAAATCAAACATCAAAAAAAAAGATAAATTAAAAATGTGCATGAAGTATTTCTTAGTATTTATCCAACTTTTTCAACCCTTACATAAAAGTGTATTGTTTAAAAGAGGATTGTTAAGTATGCCATTTGAAGATAACTTTGGTAACAAAAAGTTTATATGGGAAACTAACTGCCAAATCTCATTTCTGCCCAGTGATAAAAATAATCTTTTTAAAGATAACTCTCTTCACATATACATTTATATTCTATTGACTAAACATGTACGTTTTACATGCCAGAAAAGACACAGCATATTCAATTTCATTTACTGTGGTAGCTACACTCTATATTATTTCAGAAGCCTACAACCTACCTAATATAAATTCTTCTAGTCCATTCTAGAATTCAGGTTCAACTGGTTCCAAGCTGCTTCCCTCTGCATTCCAGACTCCCCCGCCCCCACCAGCCATCACAGAATGCTTCAGAAATCAAAAAGCCTAGATCCTCCTGTACTTGGCCTTCTCCCACTTTGGCTACCACTCCATTAAATAACCATAATAGGCCTAACCCCAAAGACAGTCTATGAAAGACACCAGGGTGTGTTTTACAATAGTAAAAAGAAGTGACTCATAATTGCCAGATACCTTAGCTTTCCGTAGTCACCCACTCTAAATCATGTCAATCGTGAGTTTGTATAAATGTCTCTGAATTTATTTTTTTCTAACCTACATTATTTCCATAGGTTCCATAGGTTCACCAAAGTTTGCCTTTTATTGGCTTCATGCTTCATGCCACCTGGAGTTTGAGGATATGTCTGCTTTAATCATGTAATTCATGGTCTTTATAGTCTAAACTCTTCAAAATTACATATATAAATACCAAAATGTCCATTTTTATTAACATAGTATACTTGTCACAATCTCTCAACCTCATTTATTCCCTATATGAATATTCCTTTTTAGAAAGTTATAGAGTGATGGGCCGGCCCATGGCTCACTCGGGAGAGTGTGGTGCTGATAACACCAAGGGCCTGGGTTTGGATCCCATATAGGCATGGCCGGTTCGCTCACTGGCTGAGCATGGTGCTGATAACACCAAGCCAAGGGTTAAGATCCCCTTACCGGTCATGTTTTAAAAAAAAAAAAAGAAAGTTATAGAGTGAAATCTTTTCTATATTGAAGTTGAAAGATAGACTTAAAATTCTAAATAGTACTGAGTTTAAGAGCAAATAAAAAAGTAGAGTAGAAAAAAAAATTTTTTAACTAAAAATAAAAATTAAAAATTAAAATAAAAATTAAAAAACTAGAGTAGAAAGATAGGCACACAGCTCTGAACTATGTAGCAGAAGGACTCAGGCATGAGCCAAAGGCCAAGTCCCTGAACAACCTGACATGCTCTCTATCTTGCGAATCATTTCAGTTGCCTTCTTTGGGTCTTTTTTTTTTTTTTGGTGTAACTAAAAAAGTACCCAATATGGTTTTAACAAAGATAGGATAGGTACTTTCTTCATAATAGCCAGCTTCTTCAGGAAAGAAACTTCAAAAATTCCAGTCGGGGGGGGGGGGGGGGGTAATTTAAAAAAATTTTTTTTTCAGTCCCTTTCTTTCCTAAAGTATAATTCAGCATTTTTTCAAACTGCAAGACATGATCCATTAGTCATTAGTGGTCAGGAAATCATTTTGGTGAGTCATGACCAGCTTTCTTAAAAAATAAGATAGAATGTATGACACACAGTACAACTAAGTTCTATTTTGAGAAATCTTTGATTCAGGTACACAAACATAAAACATATTTCTTAGAGTGGATCACTACTAAGTTTAAAAGCTAACGGTGTAATTCAAAAGCCCAGAATCCCTAAGAGAGCTTGCATCAATTTCTCCAAACAAAATACATCTTCTTGCACTTGCATGACTAATTTTTTTAAGGATCCATCTAGTCTTAAAGTTATCTTCCTTAGTCCTACCAATGAACTCTTTTCCATGTGTCCTAATTCCGTTTTATACTTAAACATCACATTTAAAAAGTCATTTCTCCTACTTCATGTAATTCTACCAGTTTTCATATAAGTATTTCATTGTTGTGCTGACTCAAAAAACTCATTATATTGAGTTTTCATTCTTTTCTCAGGTACTATTAATTATTTTGTGACCTTGTTTATCATTCAAATTTCTATTTAAAAAAGAAGATATCTACTTAAATGTATACATCGATAGTAACCTCTATTCATATAAGCGAGATTAACCTGAGACCATTCTTTGATGGTGATTAGGTTACATGGTTCACTAACTTAAATGTCATGACAGCTGTATTCATAATTCCTACTGATCATTTTCAATCTGCTAACCCATAGGAATCAACCAAAACTGCAAGACCAATGGAACAGTGGTAACTGTAGAATCCACAACATATTAAATATTAAAATTTAAGTAAATTATTAAGGAAAGATGACTACTGTTTAAGATTTAGTATAAAATTATAACCACAAACAAGTGTCCATGAAAAACAGAAATTTTGAACACAGTCTGTTTTACTCTCTGAACAATAATAGTATTTGTTTGCTCTCTATTCTGACATCTGATAAAACTCACCAGGCAACAAGATGTATCCACCAAAAAATAAATTTCTTAAAATTCTTACCAACTAAGCAGAAGCAACAATAATGATAATGACACTAGTTCATGGCTATTGGATGTTAATTATGTATCAGGCACAACATCTCATTTAATCCTCCCAATGATCCCCCCTATGAAACTATCATCCTGATTTTGGAGAAGAGAGAACTGAGGACCATAAAGGGTAAATAAAATGGTCCAAAGTTACACAGTAAGATACTGATCCAATATTACTGACAGGCTATGTGAGGTAAAAAGCATTCACAAGTGTTACCAGGGCTTCATCACACCATTATTCTTTCTTCTTAAGGCCGATAAGATCAGTGCCTCTGTGGGATAGGCTGTTCCTTAGATGAAGTGCTAGATTTCAACCTTGTGGCTACCTGCTCTAGCTTCCTGGTATCTGAGGCTCTTTCCTTCCATTCTGGTAATTTGTTTTTAATTATACTGTTATTTATAATAAAACAAGAATTAAACTTGGGGAGGAGAATAAAGGAAAAAAGTTACCTATAATCTTACTCATCCTAACAACATTTTGGATATCATCTTCTAATATTAGAAGCATGGATATCAGTTCAAAATCTACTTCCATCTTTTATAGGCTGTATTGGCCTTTCACCAAATTGCTTGACTTCCCCACACACCAATTTTTTCACTCACGCATTCAGAAAATAAACATTATTAAGTGCCTACCATGTACCAGGCACTGTTCAAGGGTTACCTCAGTGAACAAGAGACAAAGATCCCTGATCTTGTGAGAAGCCTATCTTCTAGGGGATGCACACACAATACAGTAAATTATATGGTAATGGATGATAAATTCTGGGGGGAGGGAGACAGGTTGCAGTTTCTATAGTAAGGTCAGAGTCGGCCTCAATGAGGAAGTAAGAGTTGAGCCAAGACTTGGAAGTCAGTGAGTTTGATTTGTGGTAGCTGCGAGAAGAATATTCCAGGCTAAAGGAACAGCCAGTGAAAACCCTGTGTATGAGGAATAGCAAAGAAGTCACAGTGTTAAGTGGAGTGAGAGTATAGCTGGGATTAAGGGGACAATGCAGATAACACAATATCTTGTAGGTCATTGTTAGGACTTTGCTTTTTGCTGAGAAAAATGGAGGACCATTGAATGGTTTTGAGCAGAAGAGAGACACAATCTGCCTTAGATCTTAAAATGACTGCTCCAGCTGCTATATTGAAAATAGACTACACAGGCAGTTAGGTATACAATTATGGAGTACAGAAGATGTCTGGGCTGAAGAATTAACTGTAAAATAAGGATAATAATACTTACCTCATTGTGTTGTTACGAAAATTATTCCACAGCATTTAGCACTGTGCTTCACACAAAGTAAACGACACTGTTACAGCTTTGGCCCTACACAAGAACACCCAAAATAGGAGATGAAAGAGGGTGAAAATTCACTTGCTGAACCATGTGCCTTGGTACATAGACAGCATCAGCCTGGAGGAAGGGGATCCCTCTAATTCACGTGAAGGGTGGTGGTCCTGCTAGCTGAGCTATGTCCTCTGTGTGATTTACCTGAGACCATTATAGGGGGGACCTTTTTCTATTTAGCAATGGTGTCACCGGGGCTATTTGGGGCCCTAATCCTTGTCCACGTACATATGCACTTTTACACAACTGCATTCTCAATCCAAATCCTATGTTACAATATTCTCCTTCTGACTTAATTTTAAATATTTGATCATTATTTGTCTAATCACAGTCCACTATGTTGGTTACAAATTTATTTTTTACCTATTTTTAAGTCACACATTTTTTAAAAGTTTTTAAATCCTTGATATCTGAATACATCTTAAAAACAATGGTGTACCTTATTTGTCCTACTTAACAGGGAACTTAAAATGAATACCTTCAAGTGTATGGGTATGCTCTTTAACACCCTATGAACGGGATTATTAGGTCACAAGGGTAAGAATTATGTGTGAGTGCTGCTGTCATGATTTTAATATTTCAAGACTAAATTTGGGTGAGTTCTTGTTTTTAAGATAAGCTTATTTTACAAAGTGATTGGTCATTATCTATTTTTTCTGATCTCTTGGTGGTGGGTGGAACTGGGACAAGTGTAAGTTTAACCCGGAAAAAGAGGGTTGTGCTGCTACTTCATCTTTCTTAGAAGCGACAACGATTTCTAAAAGTTTAGAGAGGATAAAGATACAGATTGATAAAGGCAACCAACACCAGTGAATATAACATTTCTAAGAATTACACATTAGGTTAGCTTTCTATCAGCAACCTATTGAGTGAGACTATTTTGTGTTTTTATACTCCTTTTAAGAAAAGTAGAACTCAACAGCCCAGTTCCCAAAGAGCTCTCTGTAACCTTTCTAGTAAGAAAAGCCCAGGTAGGCCTTTATTCCTAGAGAAGGTAAACTAGAGGTTCTATTCCAGGCACAGCTGAGAGCATGGATGCTATTCTGAAAACTGTGCTAACTGAATGCTTGACTGCAGAGATCAGCAGCCTCTTCCCCAGTTGCGCAATCAGACAAAGAAACTAACATCCTAGTTCCCCTACCTTACAATGAAGCTCAAAGACAACTCACCTACTCACTCAAAGATTTCAGTAAGTTTTTAACCCTATCCAAAAATACAGGCATACCACAGAGATGTTGCAGGTCCAGTTCCAGACCACTGTAATAAATACAGCAATGAAGCAAGTCATGAGAATTTTTTGGTTTCCCAGTGCACATAAAAGCTATGTTTATAGTCTAGCATAGTCTATTAAGTGTGCAATAGCATTATGTGTACAAAAACAATGGACATGCTTTAATTAAAAAACACTTTATTGCTTTAAAATGTTGGAAAATGGAACTGATGGACTTGCTCGACACAGGGTTGGTACAAACCTTCAATTTTTTTTTTAAAAAGGCAATATCTGCAGAGCACAATAAAATGGGGTATGACTGTAAACAGATTGCCAAGGAATACCAGACACTTTAGGAGAACCTCTGAAAAGGATGATAAAGACCAAAACACACAGGGGAAAAAAAACACAACTGAAGGACTTAAAACCATCAGATTAAAAGAACCCATCGAATGACTAGCACACTAAATTTTACAATAATGGGGGACCAGAAGAGTCTATAAACTTCCAGAGTAAAAAAAAAATACAAAGGATCAGGACTGGAATGGCTTCAAATTTCTCAAAAACACTGGAAGCTTAACAACATAATGGAGCAAAGCCTTCTAAATTCTCAAGGAAAATTATCCCCAATTTAGAATAACCAGCAAAACTATCAATGAAAGCAGAAGACAGATATTTTCTGACATTCATAATTACAATAATTTTACCCTCCATGATCCCTTTCTCAAGGGATTTGTTACATGAATAAATCAACAGAGACAAAGACTAGGAACATAGGAAACAGGGCATCCAACACAGGAAAGAGGTGAAGGAAATCTCCAGAAGGCCAATGGAGGGAAACCCCTGGATGACAAGGGCACACTTGGCACAAGAATCCATAATTACATGACACTTTCCAACAGTCTCAAAACATCGCCAACAACACTCACACAATGGATTTTTCTTTTCTTCTTCCTAGAGAGAAGTGGGAAGGGAGGGAGGGACGGAGGGAGAGAGGGAGAAGGTGGAGAGGAACATTTTAAAAGCTTTACATGTCCTACAGCCCCCTTTAAGTATACTCTTTTCCTTGTGGAAAAGGTAATGAGACCTGTGCAGGGTCTTCAGATAGTCCAGATGGTTGAAGAACATGAATAAAATAGCCTAGCAGCACAGTGTTTCCCATAGCATGGGACAAGTACTATTCATGGCTTACAAAATGATTTTAGGGATATGTAGAGATGACATAAACTAAAAGTGAATCAATCACATAAGGATTATAATAAGGAGAAGTCTCAATTTGGTGCTAGTATATCTTTAATACCTCTTTAATACTTCCTAATCTTTTTTAATAAAAAAAGAACAGATTTCAAACTCAAAGCCACTGACATACCATAATATCTAACTAAAAATTAATGCTGTTTATTTTTTATTTTTAGAAAAACAAAAACTCTCCTGGCAGTTCTTCTGTGTTCATTTCAACCGTGTGTTTTGGAAGTACTTACAACATTGTTTTCACCCATTTTTGTGCAAAAGAAATCAACCCAAGATAGTGAACCACAGCAATCCACCCTGGGTACATCACTATATTTCTAGCAAAAAGGCTTGCACCTGCCTTGCACCTGTAACTTGTGATGATGCTGTCACTCAGCCCTTTTCTCCATAAGTCAACAGCTTCAAACTACTTTTACCTTTTTCTAAAGGTATTTACTGTGGTATATACTTATTAGGAATTTAAAGTATCTTTTAAACTATGCTAATATTTACATGAGCATTCATATTATATTTATACAGTATTAGAATTCTTAAAGTGCATAGGTGTTTACTGGCCTGTCCTTATTTTGCCCATGAGCCCTGTTGTTTTTGGTGTGTGATTTGGCAAAACGTATGAATTTTCAGGAACACATTACACTATGGCAGAAATGCCTATACTGGTTTCCTACAAAAATATTTTAAAGCTTCCTTTTAAGTGTTAATTTTTAAAGTGAGCTATTTAAGAGAAAAATATTAAACAAGCAATACTATAGGTAGTTCTCTGCTCTACTAAAGGTCAAGAAGGTATTATACCTGATGACTTAATGAAATACTAGTCTAGCAGAAGCAATACATTCTTTAAATAAATTGATCTTGTACTTTGCCACTACTTATCTGTCAGGCTTTTAAATGACTATTTATTTATTTATTTGGTGAATGGCCAGTTCAGGGATCCAAACCCTTGACCTTGGTGTTATAACACCAGGCTCTAAGCAACTGAGCTAACTAGCTAGCCGGTCAGGCTTTGAAACAAGCCTAACCACCATAAAATTCTAGCAATCAAATCTAGTGTTTTTCTGTCCAATGTTCCTTCTCCCTTCCACCTAAAGAGACTTTCATTACACTGCAGTTTCGGGGGTTTCTCTCTCCAACTGCATCTCCTCTTCTTTGCTTGCTTCTAGTCTCTCTCTTGCCTCAACTACGGATGTACCTCAAGGCTCTATTCCACCATACTCTCCAAGTTTTCCACAGCCTTTCTACATTGAACTATTTCTTCCATCCATGAAAAGTGGACAATTCAGGGGCTGGCCCGTGGCTCACTGGGTGAGTGTGGTGCTGACAACACCAAGTCAATGGTTACGATACCCTTACCAGTCATCTTTAAAAAAAAAAAAAAAAAAGTGGACAATTCTATATTGTCTCTCAAACCTACACTCCTTTTTAAAGAACTTCCTTTACCCATAAAAATAAGTCCCTAGGAGCAATGTTTATATGTTTATATTCATGATCCTATCCCTCCAGCTTCCACTACAACTGAATGAAACAAGGGCCAAGCCAGGAACTTGATCTGAAATTGAGAGACTAGACAAAACAATCACTTGAACTAAGGACATGTAAACTCAGGAGCTATGGGATGAGAATGCTGGTCCATGTATAAAGATATTTCAAAAAGTTCATGGAAAAACAGAATTAAAAAATACAAATCTTGGGCCGGCCCGTGGCTCACTCGGGAGAGTGCGGTGCTGATAACACCAAGGCCCCGGGTTCGGATCCCATATAGGGATGGCCGGTTCGCTCACTGGCTGAGCGTGGTGCTGACAACACCAAGTCAAGGGTTAAGATCCCCTTACCGGTCATCTTTAAAAAAATAAAAAAATACAAATCTTTCCATGAACTTTCTGAAGTACTCTTGTATATTCAAAGCAATAAAAGTAGGTGTGCGGTTAAGATGGCAATACTCCCCAAACTCATCTATGAATTTAACACAACCCCTATTAGAATCCTACCTGGCTTTTCTGTAGAAATTGACAAATTGATCTTAAAATTAACATGGAAACACAAGGGACCCAGTACAGCCAAAACAAATAAGAACAAAGTTAAAGAACTCACACTTCCCAATTTCAAAATTTTTTACAAAGCTACAGTAATTAAGACAGTGTGAGACTGGCAGAAGGATAAACATAAAGACCAAGGGAATAGAACTGAAAAGTGTGACAAACAATTCAATGGTCCCAGGACAAATGGCGCTCAGAGAATTGTAGATCCTCCCGCAAAAGAATGAAGTTAGACACTTAGCTCGCACCATATACAAAATTTAGCTCAATGGATCAAGACCTAAATGTAAAGGCTAATATTTACATAAGAGTAAATCGTCATGACCTTGGGTTTGGCAGTGGGTTCTTAAATATGACACCAAAAGCATAAGCAACAAAAGAAGAAATAGGTAAACTGGACTTCATCAAGATGAAAAACTTTTTTGCTTCAAAGGGCATCATCAACAAAGTAAGAGGGCTGGCTAGGTCAGCTGGTTAGAGCATGGTGTTGATAAAACCAAGGTCAATAGTTTGGATCCTCCTACTGGCCAGCTGCCAAAAAAATACAAAAAGAAAGAAAGTCAAAAGATAATCCAAAGAATGGAAGAAAATATTTGCAAATCATGTGTCTGATAAGAGACTTGCATCTAGAAAAAAATTTTTTCTATACAGGCAAAGGATTTAAATAGACATTTCTCCAAAGAAGAACAATCAGTCAATAAGAACATGAAAAGATGCTCAACATCACTAATCATTAGGGAAATGCAAATCAAAACCACAATGAGATACTACTTCACACATCTTAAGATGATAGTAGGAAGGAAAGAAAGAAAGGGAGGGAGGAAAGGAAGGAAAAAGGACGGAAGGAAGGAAGGAAGGGAAGGAAGGAAGGAAGGAAGGAAGGAAGGAAGGAAGGAAGGAAGGAAGGAAGGAAGGAAGGAAGGAAGGAAGGAAGGAAGGAAGTGCTGGCGAGGATGTGGAGAAACTGGAACCTGTGCGCATTGCTGGTGGGAACGTAAAATGGTGCAGCAGCTGTGAAAATGATATGGATGGCAGTCCCTCAAAAAATTAAAAATAGAATTACCACATGATCCATCAATTCCACTCCTGGACATACCCAAAATAACTGAAAGCAGAGACTCGAACAGGTACTTGTACACATACTCATAGCAGCATTACAATTCACAATAGTCAAAAGATGGAAACAACTCAAGTGTCCAACAACAGATGAACAGATAAAATGTGGTATCCACACAATAAAATATTATTGGCCTTAAAAAGGAAAGAAATTCTGACACATGCTACCACAAGAATGACCCTTAAGGACACTATGCTAAGTGAAATAAGCCAGTCATGAAAGGACAAATACTGGATGAGGTACCTAGAGTAGTTAAATTCATAGGACAGAAAGCAGAATGGTGGCTGCCAGGGGCTGTGGCAGAAACAGCATGGGAATTTTAATGAGTACGGTTTCAGTTTGGGAAGATGACAAAGTTCTGGAGATGGATGGTGGTGATGGTTGCATAACAATGTGAATGTACTTAATGCCACTGAACTGTACGCTTAAAAATGGTTAAAATGGGGCCGGCCCGGTGGCGCACTGGATAAGTGCGCTGCTTGGGAAGCGCGGCGGCGCTCCCGCCCGAGGGTTCGGATCCCACATATAGACCGGTTCCCGCTCACTGGCTGAGTGAGGCGCGGGAGCGACCCCGAGGGTTGCAATCCCGTTGCCGGTCCCCGGTCCGGTACGGGGGCAACACTGAGGGTTGCGATCCGTTGCCGGACACGGAAAAAGACAAAAGACAAAAAAAAAAAAAAAAAAGGTTAAAATAATGAATTTTATGTTATGTACATTTTACCACAATAATAATAAAAAACAGAATGTGTATAATTGCCTAAACCTACCATGTCATTAAAAAGAAAGAATCAACTATTACTAGGATTAGGGTGAGCAGCAATTAAAAATCCTGTGATCAGTTCTTCCCCTTTGTTCATTTCTGATTTGCTGTTTTATATGCCAGTAACACATTTTAACATTTAAAAAGTCTATTTATCCATTATAATTTTACAGAGACTGACAAATGAGGTGGGGAATACATGTTTATTATATAATTATAATAAAACTATATTATAAAGTAGAAACATTACAATAATGCGATACAAACAAGATATAGCAGCACATTCTAAAACAAAGAAAATTAAAACAATCTGGAAAATCAGGAAGAGCCACTATGTTAAGAAAAAAAAAAATTACTTGAACGTACCTATATGGCTTGCCTCCTCTAAGCTGTAGTTCCTTGAAAACAGAAACCAATCTTCAACTCCTCACCTTGCATGGATTCTGGCACACAGCAGGTACCCAAATATGTACTGAATGAATGAATGCATGAGTACCTCCACCAATGCTTACTGACAGATTTAATTCACCTGGCAGCATGCTCTTTGAACTGATTTCCCCAGCTCTAGGCCCCTGTATATCTGAAAGGAAGTATAGATAGTTTAAAGGTAAGCTGCGTGCTACCATTTAAAAGTTTTGGGGTTGCAAGTAATAGAAAACCCAACTCAAATTGACATAAATAATTTACTGATTCATTTAACTGAAAAGACCAAAGGTAGAATGGTTTCAAAAAGGCTTAATTCAATGACTCCTGATGTCACTAAAGATCTGGTTTCTTTGGTTTTCTCCTCTCTGCCCTCCTTGGTGTTTGCTTCAGTCTAAGGCTGGCACTGTCACACCCCAAGTCACAAGATGGGAGGCTACAGCAGATTCTGAGGGCTATATGCATCCTCACTTAAGTTAAGCAGGTAAACAGCATTTCTTGGGGAAGCTCTTTGAAGTAAGGAAGCCCCAAACATGACCTCACATTTCACTGGCTTTCAGTGAGTTCCTGTGAACAAATCACTATGTCCAAATGGCTGAGCTTTACTGATTGTTTTAAATTAATTTGGCTCACCCCTAGAGCTAAGGATCACACCCCTGGAGTCAGTCTCATTCAATCTTAATGGCTATGTAATAGGAAATGCAGGTCGACAGTTCCTCAGAGAAAATATGGGATACAGTTAGCATGAAACAAAGGGACAAAATAGAAACAAACAACAGGAGCCTACTACATTTATTTACAGGTAACAATCACCAAGGTCAAAGGTTAAAGGAGAGAGTATTAAGAGATATCCTTAGGGCCAGCCCGGTGGCGCACTGGATAAGTGCGCCGCTTGGGAAGTGCGGTGGCGCTCCCGCCCGAGGGTTCGGATCCCACATACAGACCGGTTCCCGCTCACTAGCTGAGCGAGGTGCGGGGGCAACACCGAGGGTTGCGGTCCCGTTGCCGGTCCCCGGTCCGGTACGGGGGCAACACTGAGGGTTGCGATCCGTTGCCGGACCGGAAAAAGACAAAAAAAAAAAAAAAAGAGATATCCTTAAATTAGCCTTCCTGTGCATACTCTTAAATGATATAATCAAAATTCAGTTTGGATCCCCATACCAGCCAGCCACCAAAAAAAAAAAAAAATTCAGGGTAATATATTTTAACTTCATGCTTCTCAGATATTGCCACTGTTTATACAACAAACATCCATGCAAAATCAAGCAAGCAACATGGGTTTTCTTAAGCCCTGTAGTTCCATTTTTTAGCTATCTTAGGGGAAGATCCTTGGAAGGTTATATGGTCCCCTAAGCCAAAAGGAGACATGATTCTAGAAGTTTCCTTATTCAACTGCTTCCCTGGAGCACATCTGTCACTGGGACCAGGGAAGTAAAAATTCCAGAAAGAAAAATATGAGACAATAGAAAAGGGGCAGACTTAACAGATAAAGAAAAACAATTGGATCCCCATACCAGCTGCCAATAAAAAAAAAAAAAGAAAGAAAAATAAAATCCAGCATCTTTTGGGCATCTATCTTGAGCCAGGCCCTGAGCCACATGTTTATGTGCTATTTCATTTAATCCACATAACTCTGAAGTAGATGTTCTTAATCTCAGATGAGGATAAAACTCAAAAATTTATATAATTTGCCTTTCCTAAATTTAAATCCAGGCTCTGCAACCAACTACAAGTATGATCGTAAATAAATCACTAGCTTTTTGGACCTTAAGTTACCACCTCTGCAAAATAAGAAGTTGTATGAAATAAACTGTAATGATCCTTCTAGCTCAAACATCTTATGATGATTCTAGTGCCATGGAAATCAAATACAGAGGGTCTCCAACTTATGATGGTTCAAGTTAACAATTTTTTTTACTTTAAGATGTACAAGGGCTGGCCAGCTGGCTGAGTTGGTTAGAGCAGTGTTATGACACCAAGGTCAAGGATTCAGATTTCCATACCACCCAGCCACAAAAAAACAACAAAACAAGCCTTATAATATCAAGGCCACAGGTTCGGATCTCCTTACCGACCAGCTGCCAAAAAAAAAAAAAAGGTGCAAAAACCATACTTGTTCAGTAAGCTCCTCGCTCCTTGACTTACAATGGGGTTATGTCAGAATAAAACCATCATAAATTGAATCCAGACTAACACCATATAAGTTAAGGAACATTTGCATGTATCAAAATCTCCCAATTATAGAATGTTTCCCTAGCTTTCCAAATAGATTATACCAAGCAACCTTTTCTTAGTGATTTGTAAATTACTATAATGTGTAACCTCTGGTTGACAGAATATAAGTATACCAGGTTTTCCTAAAACACCAGTTTTACTCAGACTTGACTGAGAGAGGTGAATAAGGTAACTAATATTTAAAATATTTTTATAATACATCATTATGAAGTAAAATATAAAAACCAAAGATTTTAAAGATAAAATATGACTTCAGAGAACTTTCAGGCTTAAAGAATAGGCATTTAACCTTCTTTAATATTGGTGGTAGTTTGGTGGAAATGTTTCCAAAATTTTGCACCCTGGTTGTCAGTGCTATTTCTGACTATCACTGAGTTTACAATCTGTATTAACTCCCCTACTTCTCAGCATTTTCTACTGACAACCTGCTTTGAGGAATATAGATAACTAAACCTGTGTGTAAAAGAACACAACAGAAAAAGAAAAAGTCTGGAGACCTAGCCTACTGAGTACTGAAAGGCTTTAGCAGAGCCTTACAAGGTCAAAGCTATGTTCCAGAAGATAAAGGTTACCAGAAATCCAACATTCAGGTAAGCAAGGTTCTCCTACACACTTGGACCATAAAAATGCATACACTATTATTGTTAAGAGGTTTTATTTTTAAAACAAATTATAATTATTTAAAACTTTATAAGAACCTGCCAGCTGCCAATAAACAAACTTCATAACAGCAGTGAATCAGCTTTAACCTCTACATGCTTAACTCCTAGAAGAATGGTTTGTAAGTAGTTGTTGAATCACTAAATGAATTCAGCATGTACTCTGAAGTCAATGAGACCTGCAGCTGAATGACCTTCTTTGTCACAAATGACTACACATATAAGCCATAATTTCTCCATCTTTTGGAAAATTAGCACAACTATATTTTAAGAGAGTATTATGAGAAACAAATGAAAAATAAAGAATGCAAAACTCAATGTCTGGTACAAAGTGGGCACTTAATACATAATATCTATTTTTAAAGTTATTTTATTTATTAATATTATTTATAATAATGTAACAGTGCTTATCAGTACAACAAAGTAAACTAGACATTATCCTTGATTATTTTCCTCACCTACCACATTCAATTATCTATCATGTCCTGTCAGCTCCTTCTTAAAAATCCAACCACTTTAACCTAACCCCAACCAATCTACGTAAACCACCATCTCATGCCTAGATTACTCCAAGTGTCACTATGTCTACTCCCAATCTTTCTAAATCTGTTCTCTAGAGAGCAGTCAAGGTGATCTTAAAACATAAATCTGGTTGTATTATTCCTCTACTAAAATCCGCTGTCCACGTCCCATTACACTTAAAATAAAACTCAAATTCTTTAACTGTGACTTGTAAGACCTTACATGATGGCCTGGCCTCTGTCTCCCTTCTCCACCTTATCCTCTACTCCTCTCCCTCTTGCTCACTTTATTTCTGTTATGCTGGCCTTCTTGCTGCTAGCTCACTTCTTGTCAATAATGTTTCCACTCAAATGTTACCCCTAAAACATAACTTCGCATGACAACACTGTTCAAGTGTATTCTGCCCCTCCTCATCATTCTTCTCTCTTTACTCAACTTTATGGTTTTCATAATAATTTATCACCATTTGAAATTATATTAGATAGCTGCCTACTCAGTGATTACATCTGCCTACCCCCATTAGATAGTAAGCTCCAAGAAGCTAAGTTCCGTTCACCCTAGATAACCCCACTACCTTTAAGAATGTCTAGTATAAGTAAGTATAAGGTAAGTCCTTAAGATATATTTCCCGAATGAATAACAAATGCTGGCATCTGGGCAATCTTGCAATTAGTGAATTCAACAAAAATCATTAGCGGAGCCACTTATGAACCACATTATGCTGAGTGGCCATGCTCAGGACTAGAACACTGACAATTGTGGAAAAACTGTAGAATCAGCACAGAATAATTGGTGAGTGTCAGTCAGCTAAGAATCAGCCAGAATAATTTTTTAAATTTATTTTTTAAATAGTACATTTTTATGGAGTTCAGTTTATTTCAATACATGCATAGACTGTATAATAATCCAAATAGCAGTTAGAGCATACCTATCACCCAAACATTTGTCATTTCTCTGTTGTTATAACATTCAAGGTCCTCTTTTCTGGCAAATGCACAATACAAAATTATTAGCTAGTCACCCTAGAGCACCAGAACTTATTCTTCCTATCTAATTGTAACTTTGTATCCTTTTACCAACCTCTTCCCATCCTCCCTTCCCCTTCTCAGCCTCTGGTAACCACTATTTCTTTTTTTTTTTTTAACAAAGATGACCGGAAAGGGGATCTTAACCCTTGACTTGGTGTTGTCAGCACCACCCAGTCAGCTAACCGGTCATCCCTAGGTAGGGATCCGAACCCGAGGCCTTGGTGTTATCAGCACCACACTCTCCCGAATGAGCCATGGGCCAGCCCTTGGTAACCACTATTCTCTATTTCTTTCTTTCTTTTTTTCTTAATTGACCCATGATAATTGTATATATTTATGGAGTACAATGTAATACTTGGGCATATTTACAGACTGTGTAATAATCATATCAGGGAATTTAGCACATACATCACCTCAAACATCTGTCACCTCTTTGTGTTGGGAACACTCAAACTCTTCTCAGTTAGCTATTTGAAGTTATACAGTAATTTGTTGTTTAACTGTAGTCTCCCTATATTTCTATGATATATACACTAGATCAGCCTGAATAATCGCTGACTGGTAGTCAGCTGAAGTCATGTAACAACTCATCCAACAAATCCCAAACAGACAGAAATCAGCTGATAATACCCAATTGAAGCCATTACGGAAGTCTACTGTGCTAGAGGTATATCCAAAGTTTGATTTACTACTATTGGCTGGCATTTTCCTTCATAGCTGCTTTATATTCAAATAAAACCAAGCACCATTCTTGTTATTCAATTGCTCTGTCACGCTAAACTATTAAACATTTTCTACCTACACACATATCCAATTTGTCCTAAACATATACTGCTGAAAATAAAAAGTAGTTTTAAACCATAGTACCCTTGCTAAAGAAATGTAGAAATGCATTTTTAAACATACATAAGATCATGTAGAAAGCAAAAAGAATGTGTAAAAAAGAAGCATTTCAGATATGGAGGAAAAAATAGTTTAGCTTAAAAGAAATACAGTAATTTCCAAATATTTGGGGGACGTGTCCCAAAACAAAAAAAAAAAGTTTTCTTAAGCACACCATATGATGCTAGTTGTAGTTTAGATTTTTGGATGTTAATGTAAAACACTCGCTCATATACATAAGTTGTCAGCCATGAAACCAATTCCAGACTATATAAATGATAAAATGTGGGGAAACTGCTATGTTCACATCATGTTTGCAAAGGATTCTATAATCAGATAGTAGTTACTTCTTTCTCTGGATTTGCTATGGGTCAAATACTGTAGGCCATAATGTTGTAGCCCTAAGAATATGTCCCCATTTTAATAAAAGGATGAAGCCAATTTCTCAATGAATGAAGACAAGGGAATGCTGAATGTCAACAAGTTTTATAGGCCTCAGCTAATTAGCTGACTTCTATGGTTCAAAATAAATTTCTCAACTCCTTCTTGAATTATTCAAAACTATAAGAATTTTAAGAAAAACAATTTTTATAGTAAATTCATGTTTTAAAAAATCAGGAAAGCATTCTTGAGGGTTTTCATGAGCAAAACGCACCAATACAGCCGATGAGTATTCTGCTACACACCAAGTGTAAAGCTATGAAGAAAGAGAAGAACAGAAGCAGGAGGCCATTGATTTTTTTAAAGTTTAAACATTGGTAAGGCAAGATACGAGACCTACCCATAATGTTGCACTTCTGTCCTCAGGCAACAAATCAAATGGCAGGTAAAACTATGGTACCTACCACTCAACCCCCAGGCATCAGAGAAGTCACAAACATTCTGCTGGCTAAGGCAAAAAGGTATACTGTATTCCCTGAGAGCCTGCGGAGTTCTGAGCACTGTTCTTACAATCCTCATGCCTCAATCTACACAAAACACCATGTAGCTGAGAAATAGGTTACAGCAGGTAGGAACACTCTTGGTTATACAAACACGTTAAGGATCAAACAAAGTAAGAGGATAGTAAACATAGGGGCCATACATGTTTGGCAAAAGCTGACTTTGTAAAAATTAAAAAGAAAGCAAGTTTATTTCCTAGTACAATTCCTAATAAATTGCTGAGAAGTTATCTTACAAAGAACCCTTATATAATTTATTCTGATGCTCATAATCCAGAAGAATACCAGGTTGTGGTAAAGGCATTTTGAACCTAACACATTCATGTTAGCCTTCTCACCCTGTGGCCCAGCTCTAGAAATCATTTCAGTGAATTACTGCATTCAAAGGTGTTTCAAAAAAATGAATAAAGGGCCGGCCTGGTGGCGCACTGGAGAGTGTGCCGCTTGGGAGCGCATCGGCGCTCCTGCCGAGGGTTCGGATCCCATGTGGAGGCCGGTTCCTGCTCACTGGCTGAGCGCGGTGTGGGCGCAACACCGAGGGTCGCGATCCCATTGCCAGTCTCCGGTACGGGCGCAACACCGAGGGTTGCAATCCCATTACCGGTCAGTAAAAAAGACAAAAAGGAAAAAAAAAATGAATAAATAGTGCCAGAATAATAAAGTATAAGTTAGAAAACAAAATAAACTTTCAAAAACCTGGGAGCATTTTGTTGTTGGTTTTGCTTTTTAAGTTTACCATATGCTGTAAAAAATAAAAAAGCAACACAACGTTCAAGGCGCAAATTATTGGGGAGCAGCACACATACAAAGTACTATTAAGCAGCTTCAGGACAAGTCAAATCGGATAAGACTACAATTATTAAAATATAACTACCAGCATATAGCATAACATTTAAGTGACCTGAGTCCTAATATTTTAAGGTACATTTTCCACATTAAAGCCTAATTTGAGGTATAAATGTTTGACCAGAAATGCTACTCTACCTACTTCTGGAGATGCAGACCTCACTAGAGCACCTACTCAACCTTTGTCATAGATTCCCTTGTCACAGCTCCTTTCCTGAAGATGGAATTAGATTCCTTTGGACTGTAGTAAGAAAAACCAATTAAAACAATCCTGATTAATCCAGGAAGCTTTTCAGGAGTTAAATGTACAAGAACCAAAGTCCTAAAACTTCTGCCCAGAAGACAGTCAAGAAACAGTTGGTCAAACTTGGGGTTTAAGGTTGACTGTTTCTGCCCTATTCCTTGGCTTTAAAGCCAAGTAGTCTTAAAGCCAAATAAATCTTACTATTGCCCTTTCTGATTAGGGAAACACCTACACGCACTAAACAAACAATGTAAATACTCATGCAAGGACATTTTAAAATTTTCTTCAAAAATGCCTTAGCAGGGGCCGGCCTGCGGCTCACTAGGGAGAGTGCAGTGCTGATAACACCAAAGCCGCGGGTTCAGATCCTATATAGGGATGGCCAGTTAGCTCAATGGCTGAGCGTGATGCTGACAACACCAAGGTAAGGGTTAAGATCCCCTTACCACTCATCTTTAAAAAAAAAAAAAAAAAAAGCCTTAGCATATCAGTAATTATAATCAGATAGCAGGAAAAACCTCATTTTGGGGTTTTTCTTCAAATACTATCTTATACTTCACTTAAAAATACATTAAAGTACAAGGTCAAGGGTTCAGATTCCCATACTGGCCAGCCACCAGCCAGACTGCCCACCCGCACCCCCCCAAAAAAGAAAAAAATATATATTAAAGTGGTAGAGCAAAAATATCTAACATTTTGGTGTGAAATAAGGTTTTAAGAGATTTGTAAATCTACCTAAAACCTAGTTTCTGAGAATGCAGCAATGCATTGTGTGGTTGGAACTGACTCCAGAAAGTTTACTTCAGTCAAGAGAACTCAGAATTTTATAGAACTTTTGCTTATTAAGCTTTCCTCTTCTTTATCTCACAGGACTGTTGGAATTAAACAGGCTAAAGCAGGAATTATTCTCACGTCTTTTTTTTTTTTTTTTAAAGATGACCGTTAAGGGGATCTTAACCCTTGACTTGGTGTTGTCAGCACCACGCTCAGCCAGTGAGCCAACCAGCCATCCCTATATGGGATCCGAACCCGGGGCCTTGGTGTTATCAGCACCACACTCTCCCGAGTGAGCCACGGGCCGGCCCTTCTCACGTCTTTTAGAGGAAGAAAAAGTGATTTAGTGACAATTTTAAGGGAAGCAAAACAAAAAAAATTCAGATCCACAGCCTTTAAATTACAGCTTTCTATTATAACACAATGATTTAAATAAACATAATTTGGACTTAAATTATTTAATGGTTAGTATTATACTACTTTGAAATATATATTGTGTATAAATAATGCATCAGACCTATACACGGAGGAAACGAAAATATATACCATGCCATATATCATAAGCAATTAGAATTTTTTTTATATTTAAAAGATTTTTACTTCATTTCTAAATAATAAACGATTTAGTTTAAATTCATTACCTTAGAGCAGTCATATTCCTAATGCTTTTTCTAACCTGGTCTTTCTTCTTACATCCATTAAATGATAGAGAGGGAATATCAAAACTATAATCTTTTATTCACGCAGCTAACATTATAATCTGTAGCAAATGGATAAGGATTTAAGACAAGTAGAAATATAACGAAGATTCTACAAATTTCCTTTAAGTCATTCTTTTTTATCTTCATTCTCAAAATTTTTTCCCCAGAGTTGGTAATAAATATGGGTTAGACAATATAAAATCTCCATGTAATTTCAAGACTGCTGAACTATAAACCATGACTCATTAATTATGAATATTAGTCAATACAAAAGAATTCCTTGGGCCGGCCCCGTGGTGCACTGCTACAGTGCGCCGCTTGGGAGCGCGGCGGCGCTCCCGCCGAGGGTTCCGATCCCACATACAGACCGGTTCCCGCTCACTGGCTGAGCGAGGTGTGGGAGCAACACCGAGGGTTGCGATCCCGTTGCCGGTCCCGGTCCGGTACGGGCGCGACACTGAGGGTTGCGATCCATTGCCGGACACGAAAAAAGACAAAAAAATAAGAATTCCTATACATCAAAATAACCCAGGCACTGACCTAGAGTTAAAATTCTGTTGTAATATTATCTGGCTGCCCTGAGTTTCTCTTTGGTTTGAAAGCATAGGGAGGAGGAAATGGTAGAGAGAGCTTAAAAAGTCTACATCTGGCATAATGACCTGAATACACTAAGATGCCTGGTTTGTGCACATGTGTGGATTTATGGGTGTGGTTTTTTCCCCAGTACCTGAGTGTATTCCATGGTGCCAGTATTTTTTTTTTTTTTTAAAGATGACCGGTAAGGGGATCTTAACCCTTGACTTGGGGTTCTCAGCACCACGCTCACCCAGTGAGCAAACCAGCCATCCCTATATGGGATCCGAACCCGGGGCCTTGGTGTTATCAGCACCGCACTCTCCCGAGTGAGCCATGGGCCGGCCCGGTGCCAGTATTTTTAAGCAGCATTTTCCTCACAGACATCTCAATTTAAGATGTACTTGCGTTTCTTGGCTAAGCAGTTATAATGCTCAGTTGATTACAGCGTGGTGCTGATAACACCGGGGTCCAGAGTTTGATCCCTGCACCAGCCAGCTGCCAAAAAATAAAAAATATATGGGAAGCACATAGTGTTAGCGTGAGATAGTAAATGTTACCTATCATTATTATTTGTTATACAAGCAATGAAGGTTCTATTGACTAGGAATGATGTCCTATTGATTACAATAACTTGAAACTCTTCTAGATAGCCCTTAAAACTCCAGCCTAGGTTTTTCTGAGTTCAATGCCTAAAGCTCCTAACCACTATGTTACTGTATTCTAAAAATTAAATCCCAGATTCCAAAGTACATATCAACTGTGAAAGACCTTGTTGAACCTTCACATTATTTGGGGAAACCTATACTTCCCCATATTGACTATACACCATCTTATTCATTTGCTCTTCACAAACTGTCTCCAGACTCTCAGAGATTCTCTGCAGAGCCTGCATGGGACAATTTCAGACGCTTCACGCATTAGACTATAACTTGGAACCTGTGAATGACATCAACGCAATCCTAAATCACCTATAAGTAACCAATAAACTTTCTGAAAAATCTGTCTGGATTTATCATTTCCTCAAAAAAGTTTCTTATTTCTCCAAGATAGGAGAAATAAGATAAGATTTAATATCAAATACAAGAGAAAATAAACCAAACAGCATGTACAACTCAAAGCTACTTAATGCTTAAGAGAAATATAAAATACTCTATTCACTGTTCTTTTAGTAAAATACAGGTAAAAGTAGCTCTATTAACTATATATAGTATGAATATCTGAAGTACATTATCAGTGTATATTTTAATGAGTTAACTAATTAAAATATTCTTACACTGCAAGTATCTTTCTGATAAATCAGATTAGAAAACAGACTGGAAGTAGAGGATAAACAGTAGCAATGAAATAAACAAAATACATAGACTTTTTAATGACCACAATAGACATTCTGATCAGAACAGTATTCCAGACTTGTGTCTACTTAGCCTAATTGTATAATGAACTTTTAAGATTCCAAAAGCCAATATAATCATTTTAGAAACCTTTCCACTAAGTTCACTTCAGAGTATTACCTATAAAATTCCAGGCATCAACAAGGGTTTGGAACCCTGTACTAGCCAGTCACCAAAAAAAAAAAAAAAAAAAAAAAGGCAGGCCTGTTAGCTCAGTTGGTTAGAGTATAGTGTTATAACACCAAAGTCAAGGGTTCAGATCCCCATACTTGCCAGCCACCCAAAATAAAATGAAATCAAACTAAAATTAAATTACATTAAATTAAAATATAAAATTCCAGGCATCTTAAACACCCTCATAAAAATTGGCAAAATCAGCACAGAAAAACTTTCCAAAGAGGCAAGTCCCTCTACTGAATAGTATGTTTAAGATAAAACATCTGGGGCTGGCCCAGTGGCGCACTGGAGAGTGCGCCGCTTCCGCGCTCCCGCCGAGGGTTCAGATCCCATGTGGAGACCGGTTCCCGCTCACTGGCTAAGCGAGGTGCGGGCGCAACACCGAGGGTTGTGATCCCGTTGCCGGTCCCCGGTACGGGCACGACACCGAGGGTTGCGATCCCGTTACTGGTCAGTAAAAAAAGACAAAAAGGAAAAAAAAAAAAAGATAAAACATCTGGTGAATACCCCTAAGTGCCCTAAATTTTAGATTAAAAGGATTCGGTCTGAGCCCCCAATCTCATTAACAATGCTTGCATAAAATGGGTATGTTTTATACATACATAAGTGATAGTAAGTTTCTTAGAAGTTTAGAAAATATTGATTGGTGGTAAAGGAAAACACATTTTGGATAGAAGAATATTTCCCAAAGTGTTAGGCCAAATCCCTAAATTAAATATTTAAGATCTTAAGAGAAGTTTTCACATATAAAGTAACAGCAAAATCATCTTGCAGAAAAAAAGAGTAATGGATATAAGTATTTCTACTCAGGTCAACAAAAGTTTAAGAAAGACAACTCTTTAAAAGATCTCTCTAGGGCCTCTCTCCCACGGGGCTGTAGGGATTCCCTTCTCTCCTCAGCCAGCAATGGAGGCCAAGATCAGCCCTCACAGATCATCATCGAACTGCCATCAGCTGGGCAGCCTTGTTTTTCTAAATCAGACATTTGGGGAAAGAAAAAGAAAAGGTATCTCTGAAGGCTCCATGAAAAAGGCAGCAATGAGTGTACTTAAGGGGCAAATTAGTTTAAGACTTGATCTCTGCCCTCAATACTTTTATAATTTAGTTGAAGAAACAATACAAGGATTAGTAGAGTTAGTCCCATAAGAAGGAAATGGAACTACTATGGGTCATAAAGCAAATTATAGGGGCCGGCCCGGTGGCACACTGCTACAGTGCGCCGCTTGGGAGCGTCCGCCGAGGGTTCGGATCCCACATACAGACCGGTTCCCGCTCACTGGCTGAGCGAGGTGCGGGCGCAACACCGAGGGTTGTGGTCCCGTTGCCGGTCCCGGTCCGGTACGGGCGCGACACTGAGGGTTGCGATCCGATGCCGGACACGAAAAAAGACAAAAAGGAAAAAAAATAAATAAATAAAGCAAATTATAAAGAAGAGGGCATTTTCAGAAACTTAAAAACACTCATACAGTAAATTTACATCACACCTGGGGGTTAAATTCTAAGGTCATGATATGATTGAGCCAAAATTACCCTAGAATATCCCTTTAATCTCCCATTAAGTAGATGACATATACTTAGGGTATTTATTCCACCTTGCTTCTGTCCCTCTTTAAAATAAGGATTAACAATGTACCTATATCACCAGGTTGTTGGGAAGATTAAACATATTAAGGTATATTCTTAAAAGAACCTGGCAAGTAGTAGTCAATAAAGGTAAGCTATTATCATCATTAGGGATCACTTTTTTAAAAATTATTTTTACACAAAAGAATCACATTCAACTGTATGATGGTCAAACTATAAGGCTTGTGAGAATTGAGAACTACAAAGAAATAGACTGGCTTTCTCCAAATGCAAACAAAACATCTCATAAGAATATATGCTCAGTATGAGAACTGGTGGCTAAAGTTGCCCATAATATTAAAAAACACTATTTTTTCCCCCCTTTTTGTCTTTTTTTCGTGACCGGCAACGGGATCGCAACCCTTGGTGTCGCGCCCGCACCGCACTCAACCAGTGAGCGGACCAGTCTCTATATGGGATCCGAACCCTCGGCGGGAGCGCCGCCACGCTCCCAAGCGCCGCACTCTACCGAGTGCACCACCAGGCCGGCCCTAAAAAACACTATTTTTTTGACGGAGCAAAAACATAGTTGAATAAATACATATATATATATATATATATATATATATATATATATATATATTTATATAAATATGTGTTTGCTCCGTCTAAAAAATAGAGTGTTTTTTTGCGCGCC
>NW_007726956.1:587910-601265 GCF_000696425.1 Galeopterus variegatus
CCATAATATTAAAAAACACTATTTTTTCCCCCCTTTTTGTCTTTTTTTCGTGACCGGCAACGGGATCGCAACCCTTGGTGTCGCAGCCGCACCGCACTCAACCAGTGAGCGGACCAGTCTCTATATGGGATCCGAACCCTCGGCGGGAGCGCCGCCACGCTCCCAAGCGCCGCACTCTACCGAGTGCACCACCAGGCCGGCCCTAAAAAACACTATTTTTTTGTCTTTTTGTCTTTTTCCGTGTCCGGCAACGGATCGCAACCCTCAGTGTTGCCCCCGTACCGGACCGGGGACTGACAACAGGATTGCAACCCTCGGGGTTGCCCCCGCGCCTCACTCAGCCAGTGAGCGGGAACCGGTCTGTATGTGGGATCCGAACCCTCGGGCGGGAGCGCCACCACGCTTCCCAAGCGGCGCACTTATCCAGTGCGCCACCGGGCCGGCCCTGAATAACTATATTTTAATGTGGTTATAATGCGACCACTGAATTCATTCTTCCTTTAAACTCATTCCTTTCTTCAGTCCAGCCTTGGTTCATCTGACAGACTGAGTGATCAGTTTCAACATTACCAAGCATCCTTTAGGGAACATGTGTTTTGGGGTTTTTTTTGGTTTTTTTTTTTTAATTCAATCAGTCACACAACACTGGAAAAAATCATCCTCACACATAAAAAGTTGCTGCTGAACAAACATGCTCAAATACTCATCTCATCCAAACTAGGAAACAACAATATACCTAGTTTGGAAATGTTTATGCCACAGTTTCCCAACCAGTCCAAAAGGGCACTCTGATGCACTGCAAGGTGGTGTGTATGTGTCAATATTGTGAGTTTCCTCACTTCTCTTTCTCAATTTCTGACCACAAACTAGTAACTCCATCAGATGACTGGCCAGCATAAATGCACATGAAGAAATGTGGCACTCTACCCTGCTATAAGTTAGCAAGCAGGGGCTGCCCAAATTTAGAAAAAACAGACTGGCATTTTAAAAGGGTAATTAATTTTAAAATAAAATGAGCCAGTTCAAACACAATTATGCTAAAACAATCAGTTCCACAGTGAAAGATGTCTGGAGCCAATTTCATGTTTAATTTACAGCAAATGAGTTTTTCATTATTTTCATTTTAAATCACTTTGTCTGAACTCATTTTTTTTTTTTAAAGATGACCGGTGAGGGGATCTTAACCCTTGGCTTGGTGTTGTCAGCACCATGCTCAGCCAGTGAGCCTACCGGCCATCCCTATATAGGATCTGAACCCGTGGCCTTGGTGTTATCAGCACCGCACTCTCCCGAGTGAGCCACGGGCCGGCCCCTGAACTCATTTTTAACCCAAGTTTTTTTCATGTCCAAATCAGTCATTGTTTCTTCATTTAGGCAGCAACTGCTAATTTTATTTTTATTATTTATTTATTTATTTATTTTTTAAAGATGACCAGTAAGAGGATCTTAACCCTTGACTTGGTGTTGTCAGCACCACGCTCTCCCAAGTGAGCTAACTGGTCATCCCTATATAAGGATCCGAACCCATGGCCTTGGTGTTACTAACACCACACTCTCCCAAGTGAGCCAGGGGCCAGCCCCAGCAACTGCTAATTTTAAAATGAACAGACCCATTTACAAAGTACACCGTTAACACAAGTACCAAAATATACAATGCACAAATAAAATATGATTTAGGAATGATCATTCTAATGGCCAGGTAACAATAGGGTAAAAAACAGCTACATACTGAAGGTGGAAGAACGGAAAACAAAAATCACCCAGTTGTCTCATTCTGCTTAATTAATCAGCTGGCAACATGACATCATTGTATTACTAATTTCCATTCCATATAAAAGGCATGAATTTAGTGGCAAATCTTGGATATTCAAAAAGTGATTTTTTTAAAAACTTAGGCTTCCTCAAAAAATAAAGACTCAAAATATAAAGTAAGTGAATCCACCATTTTACACATTGGCATCACTCATTTGGGCAGACACTGGGATTTTTTCTCAAGAAGTATTCCCCCATATTTACATCTTGCCACTAAAAAGAAAAAAAAAAAAAAGAACTTGTAAGAATTACAGCAAAGGGGCTGGCCGGTTAGCTCAGTTGGTTAGAGTATGGTGTTGTAACACCAAGGTCATGGGTTTGGATCCCCATATCGGCCAGCCACAAAAAAAAAAAAAATTACAGCAAGGCTGCTGGACGGTTAGCTCACTTGGTTAGAGTGTGGGGCTGACAGCACCAGTGTCAAGAGGTTCAGATCCCTGTATCAGCCAGCCACCAAAAACTAAAGAATTACAGTAAGGTACATGTAAAATTGATAGTATCATTTGTTTTTCAGAAATTATTTTTAGGGCCAGCCCGTGGCTCACTCGGGAGAGTGTGGTGCTGATAACACCAAGGCCCCGGGTTCGGATCCCATATACAGATGGCCGGTTCGCTCACTGGCTGAGCATGGTGCTGACAACACCAAGTCAAGGGTTAAGATCCCCTTACCGGTTTAAAAAAAAAAAAAAGAAATTATTTTTAGGGCTGGCCCGTGGCTCACTTGGGAGAGTGTGGTGCTGATAACACCAAGGCCATGGGTTCGGATCTCTATATAAGGATGGCTGGTTGGCTCACTTGGGAGAGCGTGGTGCTGACAACACCAAGTCAAGGGTTAAGACCCCCTTGCCAGTCATGTTTAAAAAAAAAAAGTTATTTTTAATTGGGCTGGCCGGTTAGCTCAGTTGGTTAGAGCATGGTCCTGATAACACCACCATCCAGGGTCACTGAACTGGCCAGCCACCAAAACAAAACAAAATAAACAAAAAGAAATTGTTTAATTAACTTTTCAAGAGTGATCTTAAAACAAGAACATGTTTAAAAGTTTTCCCTATTAGACCATTAATTCATCAAAGCTCTAAATTATACCCAGCTGCTTTGCCACAAGATTAAAAAACAAAACATGAAAATGTAACCCATGTAATTACACACCAAAGTATGAATGCCTTGAGGGAAAGAACTATACATATCGCCTATATCTTGTTATAATCCATTATCCAGTACAGTACCTTGCACAAAATGAGTTGATCAAATATTTGCTGGGTGAAATTCTAATAGAGAAAAGATATAATTACAATAATTACCCTAACCCTTTTTCATGGACACTGAATCACTATCTACCACATAAAAAATATGAAGATATAATCAAAGAACCAGAATGCCTCTCGATACCCTGGCAAAGAACCGAGAGGAAAATAAGGAGCGCTCTTCTTTCAACAATTTCTAAGAATCAGCTTCCAACTGCTAGCTGCTCTGATGAATATGAAGTTCTAAAGGACATGGCCCTTGCCTTCCAGGAGCTTTTACAGTAAAAGTAAAGCCACCACCATTTACCAAAAACAGAACATGTGCTAGGCTTTGTGCTAAGAGTTTTCAGGAAGACAAGTAGGCCTACAACAAAACATGGTTAAGGGTAATCTTTTTTGTGTGGGGGGGAGGTGTTCTTAAGGAAACTACTATAAGAATTCAAAGTATGGAAAGGTCATTTCTAGACTGAGTGAAGAAAGAGGCGGACAATAAAAGATAATTTCATTGTAGTATGTGAGCTTGAAGGTGCAGCACTTAAACAAAAGCCCAAATGTGTCCAAGGAATAAGAATAGAGGACAAGTAAGGAAAGAAATGAGCCTGATGAAGAAGGGTGCAGCCTTTTTTCTTTATTACACAATTTTGTTTCCTTTTATTTTAAATCATATTTAATGTCTTTACAAACACATGCATTATAAATAGCAAGCCCTCCCCCTTCTAAAACTTTTACCTTTTTTTTTTTCTTACAGCACTTAAATGATACATAAATTAGTGGGGCTTTTTTAACCCCTGCTTTTCCTCCCTCCAAGTGACCTATCATTATTCTTCAGTGTTTTCCTCCACACTTATAGAAGAGTACTTCAAAAAGTTCATGGAAAGATTCATATTAATGGCTGACCAGTTAGCTCTGTAGATTAGAGTACAGCCCTCTAACATCAAAGCCAAGGGTCAGTTCCCAGTACTGGCCAGCCACCAAGAAAAAAAAAAGATTCATATTATCTTTTAATCCTATTTTTCCATGAACTTTCTGAAGCACCCTCATAATCCCATATAGATGTCATAGGCATATATATGCATACATATACAGATATTTTTGCAATAACTTATATTTCCTAATCAACTATTTTTTAAAAAGATGCACTGACTGATTACAGAATACATGTTCACAGTGGGAGGGAAAAAACTGAAAAATATAGAAAAATTCCAAAAAAAAACCCCCTAAAATAACCTGTAACTGGCACCTGCCAACATTTGTAGACATGTGTTTCCAGTAAATATATAGGATTACAAATACTTTTCTTATAAAAGTGGGATCTTACTGTGCATATTTTAGTGCCTTTTCACTTAACATATCTTATCACACAGTATTAATTAAAATCACCCGTCACTGATTGGCTGAACACAGTTTAGATTAAAAGAATGGGAATATAAAGAAGGTAACTATGACAACTACATGTATCAGCCTATAGAAAAACTACTCTTTATAAAAAAGATAAGTCATTTACTGTGTAACTAATTTATCTCTGAAGAACATTATGTAAAAATGCATTTGTGAGGGAGAAAAAAATCTATCAGATCCAAATATAGCTAAGGTTCTGGTTTGCCCATTAGAGCTAATTACAGTAGGAAAAAAAAAGCCTAGGGCCACTTCATACTCATTAGGATGGCTATTATAAAAAAGAAGAAAACTAACAAGTGTTGACAAAGATGCAGAGAACTGGTACTTTGTTGGTGGGAATGTAAAATGGTGCAGCCACTGTGCAAAACAGTTTGGCAGTTCCTCAAAAAGTCAAACACAGCGGGCTGGCCCGTGGCTCACTTGGGAGAGTGTGGTGCTGATAACACCGAGGTCACGGGTTCACATCCCTATATAGGGATGGCCGGTTAGCTCACTTGGGAAAGCGTGGTTCTGACAACACCAAGTTAAGGGTCAAGATTCCCTTACCGGTCATCAAAAAAAAAAAAAAAAAAAAAAGTCAAACACAGAATTACCATATGATCCAGCATTTTCACTCCTATGTATATACCCCAAAGAACTGAAAGCAGGAACTCAAACAGATATTTGTACACCAATGTTCATAGCAGCATTATCTGCAGCAGCCAAAAGGTGAATGCAACCAAAGTGTCCATCAACAGATGAATGGATAAACAAAATGTGATACAGCCATACAATGAAATGTTATTCAAGCCATAAAAAGGACTGAAGTACTAATACATGCTACCCCAAGGATGAACTCTGAAAACATGCTAAGTGAAATAAGCCAAAGTACTACTCCCCTTACATGAGGTACCTGGAACAGGCAAATTCATAGAAAGTAGAATAAAGGTTATCTATCAGGGTCAGGAGTAGGGGAGGAATGGAGAGATATTGCTCAATCAGAATTTCTGTTTGGGGTGATGAAAAAGCTCTGGAAATGGATAGTGGTGATGGTTATAACGTTGTGAATGTACTTAATGCCACTGAATCATATACCTAAAATGGTTAAAATGGCAAATTTTATGTGATTTTTTTTTTCCTTTTTGTCTTTTTTTGTGACCGGTAACGGGATCGCAACCCTCAGTGTCGCGCCTGTACTGTGACCGGCAACGGGATCGCAACCCTCAGTGTCGCGCCCGCACCGCGCTCAACCAGTCTCTATATGGGATCCGAACCCTCCGCGGGAGCGCCGTGGCACTCCCAAGCGCCGCACTCTACCGAGTGCGCCACTGGGCCGGCCCTGTGATGTATGTTTTAACGCACATGCACAAAGCACAGTGGCCCATTTTGCACTGTCAGACAGCTAGATATAACAGTAGTCACAGAGGTCACGATCCCCATTCTCACAATCACACTCTAATACCAATTCAGACTTAGGTTAAGGAAGGTAGAAGAGTATCATTTCTCCATTCATTCTCTCTGGTTAAAACTTTCTTCCACGTCTAAAACCAATGAAAGCAGAAGGAAATAGGTGGCATGGCAAGGGCTGTTTTACCAATGAGTAAACAAGCTGCTAAAAGCAGGCAAACATCCTCAAGGAGCTATCAGTGAAAAAACCCGGAGCACTCTACAGATAGTGCCCAATAAAGAGCGAAGCTTAAGCAAGGTCACTCCTGCAACACATGTCCTGAATTTGAATTTAGTAAATACATCCTCTTTATTGTAAGCATTTTTGTGTGTGTGATGCCAGTAGGAAGAAACTAAATCCACAAGGGATTAACCTCTAAATTAATCTCCACTCATTCAACTGTTTGTTGTATAAGCAAGACAAGGTTTTAAGAACTGGAGACATATAAACAAGAGTAAGACATGCCCCACCTTTAAGAAGCTTTAAGTCTAGTCAGAGACATAAGGTATCTATACAAAAAATTCAACTCAATAAACATTATTTAGCATCTTATATTCAACAAACTGAGCAGCAATAAGGGGCCAGCCACAGTGCTAAGCTCTGGGTATTCGAATGATTAAGACACAGTCCTCTAAGAGGAGAGAAGTAAACAAATACGTTATTAAATTATTGTGTGTCATAATAAATACATATAAAGACTACAGTGCATAGTACCAAAAAGAGTATTTACACAAACTACCGAAGGTTAAATAAAAGGTCTTATAAAACCTAGTACTGGGGGGAGGGAAGGAGGGAAGAAGGAATGAAGAAAGAAAGGAAAGACCACAGCAATAAGTGGAACTTTCAGGAGAGAACAAACCTAAGGATGCTAGAGATGGGGGGTAGGGAGGAAGGGGGTTTGGGAAGTGATAGGTCGGGCAAAGGACATAAAGAAATATTCACTATCTGTAAGAATGAATATGCTAATAATAAATTAAAATTCAAAATATAAATAGATAGACAGATAGATAGATAGATCAATCAATCAATCCTACTATTAAGCACCGGAATTTAGATTCGACACTTTCACTAAAGCACACATGCCTGGTCCCTCAACCTCTCAAATAGAAATTTTTTTCACAAATATCAATAAATAAGGAATTAAACACTGAGTGGGAAGCATTCATTTGAGTTTATAATCTAATGGCATGATAAATTCACAAACGACCATAAGATGAAGGCCATAAGAAAAACAAATGCAAAGGGTTTTAAGGAGGGGCTCAAGGAAGGAAAATAGCAGTTATGAGTGGAAAGTATAGAAAAGATCAGGAAATGATGTTTAGAAGATGGTGTCTGAAATGGCTCCTAAAAGAGGAACAGATAAAAGTGAGGAAATTGTGTCAGCCTCCCTCCATTAGTTAAGGACCTTGAAGGCAGGAACTTGCTTTATTCATCATGCATCAAGCATAGTAGCCTGCACCTAATAGGTGCTTTAAAAACTGGCTTTTGAGGCCGGCCCCATGGCTCACTCAGGACAGTGCAGCACTGGGAGTGCCGAGGCCACGGGTTCGGATCCTATATAGGGATGGCCAGTGCGCTCACTGGCTGCACGTGGTGTGGACCACACCATGCCGAGGGTTGCGATCCCCTTACAGGTAAAAAAAAAAACCTGGCTTTTGAATTCCACTAAATATAGTATGAGGAAGCCATGTGAACAAGACACAGAGGCATTAACTGCATACTTAGTAGGCAATGGAGACTTCTGAAAGATATGAGCAGCAAAATAAGACCAGCACATTTACACTTGAATATTCTTGTGTCAACACAAAATGCAATACATAAGAACCACATAACATAATTTCCTCCATGAAAGAAAGCTGGGTAGCTGGAGAACAAAGGGGAAAGTAGAATTACTCTGCACAGCATGTATCCTTTGAATTTTGCAGCATGTGACCTTATTACCTATTCAAAAAATAAAATTTAATTTTTAAAAACCTGTACATTAAGAAAGTGAATCTGGCAATAATGTGGAGAATGTACTGGCATGGGAAGAAATAAGAAAAAGGAATTCAGTTCAGAGGTTCTAACAATAATTCAGGCAAACAGTAATAAAGACCTGAACTAATCTAGAGGCAGTAGAAGGTAGCTGAAAGCAAATCAAAAACACAATCATCAATGCAATCTGACAAGTGACTAAATGTATGGCATGATGTAAGGGCCCATACCATGAACAGAATTATTTAACTTTATTAAATGTATTTTTCTATTATAAAAGCAATATATTCAGAGAATTTAGAAAGTATAGAAGAGTACAGAGAGGAAAATTATCCTTATTTCTACTGGTTAACAACCACTGGTAACATCTGCATGTATTTTCTTCCTATGTCTAAATTTTGGGTTTTTTTTTTTTTTTTTTTTTTTTTTTAAACAGCTTGAGATGTAATTTACATACCATACAATTCACCCACTTAAAGCCTACAATTCAGGCCGGCCCGTGGCTCACTCGGGAGAGTGCGGTGCTGATAACACCAAGGCTGCGGGTTCGGATCCTATATAGGGATGGCCGGTTCGCTCCCTGGCTGAGCGTGGTGCTGACAACACCAAGTCAAGGGTTATGATCCCCCTATCGGTCATCTTTAAATAAAAAAAAAAAAAGCCTACAATTCAATTGATTTATTATATACCCAGAGTTGTGCATCCATCTCCACAATCAATTTTAGAACATTTTTCATTGCCGCAAAAAAGAAACCCCTATCACAGTCACTGCTCATTCCTTGCTTCCCCCAGCCCCTAATCTACTTTCTGTCTCTATGGATTTGCCTATTCTGCACATTTCATATAGATGGAATCATATAATTTGTGGTCTTTTCTACCTGGCTTTTTTCACTTAGCACAATGTTTTCCAAGGTTCATCCATGATGTCATATGTATGCATATCATATCTTTTTATTACTGAATAATATTCCATTGTATTAAGTTTGGGGTGTTTTTCAAAGGCAACTGTAATCATTCCTGATAAATAACTGTGTTCAGCATTTTCTATGTCATAAATACTTCATATATGCCATATTAAATGAAAAGTACAGTGTCCCATCAAGTGGCTGTCCCACAGCTACTTAATCATTTTATTATTGTTGGGAATCTGAATTATTTCTAGTTTTTTTCTATTATAAACAAACTTTGCTAAATGCAAGTGGAAGCTTCTTTGTGAACAATCTACCTAGATCCAGGGAAATGCCTCTCCCAGAAGCTCTGAGCTTCCTAATTAGACTTGCCATAGAGGGTAAGAGTCGTGTTCTTCCTGGGAAAAATAAGAATTTCATCTATCATCTATCCCAAACTTAGATGTTAAGGGCTACCTGAGGTTGAAAAGGCTACCACCAAAATACCCAGATTAAGAATGAAAACTTGTAATTATGAAGCCTTACTAACCATTAACTAACCTTCCATCAAACTAACTCTTCCGGGGCCGGCCCGGTGGCGCACTGCTACAGTGCGCCGCTTGGGAAGCGCGGCAGTGCTCCCGCCGGGGTTCGGATCCCACATACAGACCGGTTCCCGCTCACTGGCTGAGCGAGGCGCGGGAGCAACGCCGAGGGTTGCGATCCCACTGCCGGTCCCCGGTCCGGTGCGGGGGCAACACTGAGGGTTGCGATCCGTTGCCGGACACGGAAAAAGACAAAAGACAAAAAAAAAAAAAAGAATGAAAACTTGTAATTATGAAGCCTTACTAACCATTAACTAACCTTCCATCAAACTAACTCTTCCGGGGCCGGCCCGGTGGCACACTGCTACAGTGCGCCGCTTGGGAAGTGCGGCGGCGCTCCCGCCAGGGTTCGGATCCCACATACAGACCGGCCGCTCACTGGCTGAACGAGGTGCGGGAGCGACGCCGAGGGTTGCGATCCCGTTGCCAGTCCTGGCCCGGTACGGGCGCGACACTGAGGGTTGCGATCCGTTGCTGGTCACGAAAAAAGACAAAAAGGAAAAAAAAAAAAAAAACTAACTCTTCCATCAAAAATCTGAGGGGATTAAGAAAGGGAAATACTAATCCAAATGTGATGCCTAGTATTATGTAGCTTCAAAAAAATCAGACCATTTTTACTTTGCCTAGCAAGATGGAGGAAAATAGAGAGAATATCTTTACTAAAACAGTTGCTAAATCTTGCTACTGGATGACAAATTAAATCCAACATGTATGAAGAAAAGGAAAATGACACTATACAGCCCACAAGCGTCCTCAGAAGCAATCAGACATATTGGGCTCCTTTAAAACATTGTCGGGCCGGCCCGGTGGCGCACTGGATAAGTGCGCCGCTTGGGAAGCGCGGCGGCGCTCCCGCCCGAGGGTTCAGATCCCACATACAGACCGGTTCCCGCTCACTGGCTGAGCGAGGCGCGGGAGCAGCGCCGAGGGTTGCGGTCCCGTTGCCGGTCCCCGGTCCGGTATGGGGGCAACACTGAGGGTTGCGATCCATTGCTGGACACGGAAAAAGACAAAAGACAAAAAAAAAAAAAAAAAAAAAAGTAAAAAAATAAAACATTGTCACTGCCTGATGCTTCCCATTCATTAACCAAAAATGTAAACAACCTCTAAATCAAAAAGATTTTAAAATTCTAAACTAGTTTTTGGATTGTTAATCCCCACCCACCAAAATCCCTTAGAATCTGGACTAAAAATAAAACTGTGTCAAGTGTTCCTCAAAAAAATACCATGTACACTGATTGGAATGTGATACCAATTAACATATCAAAATATGTTAATTTGCCAAAGAAATTTCCAATAGCCTGGGCCAAAACCAATAACAAAGAAACAATGCCCATTTGACATTTTCCTTGGTTAAACTGAGATTCTGGGAGTAATTTTAGAAGAAAGGCAAACAGATCTCAACTTAACTATTAAAATCATTGAGAGGCTGGCCGATTAGCTCAGTTGGTTAGAGTGCAATGATAACACCAAAGTCAAGGGTTCAGATCCCCTTACAGGCCAGCTGCCAAAAAATAAAATAAGCTAATTGAGAGCTACCCAAGTAATTCTGGAATAAAAGGAGTAACAGAATGACTCAAACACTGTAAAATTAAAGTTGAAAACTTTAATATGTAATTAAGGAATTTTTATTCACAACTTTAAGGCAAGAATAAAATACCCGGCCATTCTTATCATATGATTTCAGACAAGATAGTTTAGCCCTATTCCAGAAGTACCAACTGAATTACGACACAAATATCTAGTAGTATTTCATTTTGAACACAGTCAGATGAGCAATTAGGAATTCCACCCATCTTAAATGAACCCAGTGTTCTCTGATTTTCCAATTAATTTCATCAAGGTGAGCAATTGTCCAACTAATCATTTGTTTTGAATAAATGACTTCCATGATTTGCACAACCTAAAAAAAAAACTTTTCAAGTCAAAGCCCAATTCTGTGGTTTCATAAACTCCCTCACTGTCACTTAGACCACTGCCTTTCAAAGCCAATATTTAAAATTCTCTTCTCCAAAGTCAACATTAAGGCATGCTGTTTGGCTAACAAACTCCTCCCCAGATCATGATTATTATGTATGGCCTATTATGTTCCTAACAGGCAAACAAAAGTACTACCTCAGGTAACATTTTCTATTTTTAGGCAGTAGGTAACTAACAAAGTTCTTTTTGAAATTTAAATGGTGCAAAAGCATACATTTACTACTAATAGACTACTTGAAATAGTAATTTGAACTTATTAATTATATTTTTCATCTCATAAATAATCTATTGCTTCTGGAAAAGTCAATTGAGGGGCAGGGGGAGCCGCTGGCTAGTACGGAGATCCGAACCCTTGACCTTGGTGTTAAAACACTGTGCTCTAACCAACTCCAACTGAGCTAACCCACCAGCCCCAGAAAAAGTCAAATTTAACTTCCAAGAAGTATGAAGTTGTTTAATTTTCAGAGCAAACAAATGGCATGTTTTAAACTAAAAGCAACTAGTTTCACAGCAGTTGTAATACAATACTCTATGGTTAACCAGTCTCATCCTTTAGGTGCTTTTCATCATAAATGACCACTTTGGGGGGGTGGGGGATGACCAACTTAATCTGCTTCTCACTGCTTTCTTCTGCTAAACCAAATCCCATAAAATATTTTCAAACGTATTTTGAGTCAAGGCTTCTACTTTTAAGGCATGCACTTTTTTTTTAACTATGACAAACTTTATCAAAACTAAGCAATTCCACTACAATTAAAAATCACAAACACGGGCTGGCTAGTGGCTCGCTCAGGAGAGTGCGATGCTGATAACACCAAGGCCACGGGTTCGGATCCCATATAGGGATGGCCGGTTTGCTCACTGGGTGAGCGTGGTGCTGACAACACCAAGTCGAGGGTTAAGATCCCCTTACCGGTCATCTTTAAAAAAAAATAAATAAATAAATAATAATAATAATAAAAAATAAAAATCACAAACACCACATACCTAAAAGATAAGCTTCTAGAACACAAACAATAACAGGTTTATTTTCCCAAGTATCTACTGTTCAACTGGGTCAAATGTTTCAGTTGCATTTTAAATAGCTTAGCCCTCAAAGTGATAAGGATAAAAACAAACCAAAAGAATCTTAATGTTCTTCAATGGTATATCATCATCACAACCCAACAAAGACTTAGGAACTGCTAGCTGAAGTCTGTTAATAGTACAGCTACTTTAGGAAAATTATGTTCACAGAGCTGAAGTCTTTATTGGAATCCGGGGACTCAATCCAAAGAAACAGTTTACGGGGCCGGCCCGTGGCTCACTCGGGAGAGTGCGGTGCTGATAGCACCAAGGCCCCGGGTTCGGATCCCATATAGGGATGGCCGGTTCGCTCACTGGCTGAGCGTGGTGCTGACAACACCAAGTCAAGGGTTAAGATCCCCTTACCGGTCAACTTTAAAAAAAAAAAAAACAAACAAAGAAATAGTTTACTATATAAAATACATTTATCAAACTAAAAATATTAATTTGCATTCTACACTTTTTCAGATTGTTTTTATATAACCTGTCGATTTATTTATTTTTTTAAATTGAAGCATAATTGATCATATATATATTTGGGGTACAACGTTGACTACCATCACCTGTGTACATGTGTTGATCAAATCAATATTAGCATGTTCGTCAATACAAATCATAATTATTCTTTATGCTCTTTACCCAGCCTCTCCCCAATCCCCCCACCCAAATCTGTCAATTTCTATATGGGGAACATGGCTTATATTGTCAACAGCCATTTAAAACTTAGAATTAATAGGAGCATAGAATACATTTATAAAGCCAACATTTTTTTTTTTTTTTTAAAGATTACCGGTAGGGGCCGGCCCGGTGGCGCACTGGATAGAAGCGCGGCGGCGCTCCCGCCTGAGGGTTCGGATCCCACATACAGACCGGTTCCCGCTCACTGGCTGAGCGAGGCGCTGACAACACCAAGTCAAGGGTTAAGATCCCCTTTCCCGTCTTAAAAAAAAAAAAAAAAAAAAAA
>NW_007726956.1:602074-604441 GCF_000696425.1 Galeopterus variegatus
AACCCGGGGCCTTGGTGTTATCAGCACCGCACTCTCCCGAGTGAGCCACGGGCCAGGCCCTAAAGCCAACATTTTTGTGAGAAAAATCTTTTGCAGGAATCCCTAGAAATATGAATTCACTTCATTCATCACTGTGTAAGTGCAAGACATTTGATGTAAAACACTTATCAAAAATGTTCTTTACCGGGTTTAACAAAGTAAATCTTTTCAATAACTATCAGCTTCAACATCATCAAGGGGGAAAAACTGGTTATCAGCAAGAATAAAGAATTAGCAACACTCATTTAGAATAATCCAAATTAAACCAACTAGTTCACCATTATCTACTAGAAAGACCCTTGACAATCTAGCAACTTTTTAGACCCTCATCTCTCGCCATTTGCTCCCTGCACCCCAGACTATTTGCTGCTCCCCAAACTCATCATAATTCCTGCATGTCTCTATGCCTTTGTACCAGAGGTCCCTCTAGTCCCTCACCTGGTGAGTACTTACCAGTCCTGCAAAACTCCAAAAAAAGCGCAAAAGTCTCTTCCACTGTACAGGCGCCCTCAACTCCCCTATGCAAACTTCCAACACCTGGTAAACCAATCCTTACCACTCCGTATTGTTTTCACTCCTTAGGAGCGCAGGAAGGGCACTCTCCACTCAGCCCCCAGAGGACCAAGCAGGCAGAAACGTTCAATGAACGTGCGAAGAATTCATTCCCTACTTGGATTAAGGGACCCACTAGAACCCGGTCACATCTCAAGGAGACCAACGAGATCCTATCATTCTCCCCACCGGAGAATGAATACCAGAGGCACACCCAGAGCCCTGGAAAGCGAACAATGAATGAGCACAGCCGCCTTGTCTCTCGTGATGTCCAGACTCCTCTCTCTGGGTATCGACTAGCTCTGCAGAGCCTCGGCAACTGCAAAACTGAAGCGTCCTGACGGCTCTCACTTCACACAAAAGACAGCCCCGGCTCTTCATTCCCAAGCATCCCGAGGCCAATCCTCAGCATAAGCATCCCAAACCTTTCATTAGTAACCCACAGAGTCTGAAAACGAAGGCGAGGCCCCTATGCCTTTGTGGTGGGGCACTGACCCGTTTCCTCCTCTTCCCCGACTCCTCTCCTCTTCCCTAAAAGGGTGTCGCTTGAGTGAAGGACCCGATGTGAAGGTGCAAGTCCGGGTCCCCACTCCGCGGCCAAAGAGTGACAACAGATATGGGGCAGCTCTGGGCGGGTTTTCCCATGGCCAAAAAATGAGGAATGCGCACTCAGCACAGGGGTGGCACTGGCACGTCTCCACGAAACACAAGGAAATTTGGGGATGTGGGAGCTAGCAGGTTCGCCGGCCATGACACCGGGCCCAGGGGCCCCCGCCCGCCAGCGCAACCCGGGGTGACAGCGGCCTGGCCCGGGCCCTCCGCCCAGCAACCGCGGGGCCGCTCGCTCCTTCAGCGCCGCCCAGGCCCGGTAGCCAGCCACTCGGCCCCGCCGTCCGGCTCCGCCGGCATCCACGACCCGGCCCAGCCGCCTACCTAAGGGAGCCGGGCCGCCCCCGTGTCCTGTCGTCCGGCAGCGGCGTCTCGTCCGCCCCTCCTCCCCGCGGCGGGTGAGGGAAAGGGAGGCGGTCACATTCGGCGCGTCCCCAGCCCAGGGGACGGGGCCCCGGGCAGCCCCCTCATCATCGCAGTCGCGCTCCGCGCCTCAGGGCACACGCCCCAAAGCCCGGCTAGCTGGCCCTTTTCGGGCACGGGGAGAGCGGTGGACAAGCCTTCCCGCCTCAGGTTCGTTCTCCTCTTACTCCCGCCATCTAAGATGGCGGCCCACCGCCCTCGATGAAGAGACTCGGGCGGCCCCGGCAAACGAGCCCTCCACTCGACGCTCCTCCTCCCGACCTGCGGCGCCACCACTTCTGCGAGAGCCCGCCTGGCAGTCGACTTCAAACTCGGCTCGGGCATCCATCGCTCTGGCCTAAATTCAGGCCCCGCCTCCTGGGGCGTGGCCTCGCGGGGTCGGCGGCCGCCATTTCGGAGCTGAACGGGCGGTGAGGCGATGTTGACTGCCCCTCACGAGAGGCAGTCGGTAACCGGGAAGGACCGAGTCAGGCCGCCTCGGAGAGGCGTGAGGCTCAGAGGGGGACAGAAAGGCCCGCCGGCCAACATCACAAAACCCAGAGATAACCAGACGTGCCCGAGGACACACAGCGCGGAGCAGTGTCCAGCTTTGGCAGGTGCTCTCCGGAGTCGAGACTTCCAAGCCGCCTCATGGCTCCGCCACTCACCGGCCGTGTGGAAAAGTTCCCGAACCTTGTTAAGCCGCCGTTTCCTTATCTGTAAATTGAGGGTTCATCCCGCCGCTCCCCCCCCCCCCCCCCCCCC
>NW_007726956.1:604451-607068 GCF_000696425.1 Galeopterus variegatus
CCCCCCCCCCCCCCCCCCCCCCCCCCCGCCATTAGATAGCAAAAACTTTTTAAAAAACTGATGATAATCAGTTTGGTGCAAGGTATCTTGAAACCTGTTGTGTGTCCTCATCCAGCGCTGGCAGGAATTGGATATCGGGGACAATTTGGCATTTTCTATTAACACTTTTAATGTAGATACCCTTCTTACCGGTATTTCCATTCCTGCCTACACGTGCCTGCACTTAAGCACAAAAAGGCATGTGCGAATATGTTTATTGCCGTATTGTTTGCATTAGAAACACTGGGGAAGATGTGGATTAATGGGAAACTGGTTAAATGAACGGTGCTACATCCACAGTGTGGAATATCATCCACCCGTTAAAAAGAATGAGCTAGGTCTATGTACTGTTTTTTTTTTTTTTAATCCAAGACATTAAGTTTAAAAATAACATTATGTATAGTTTGATCTTATTCAAACATGGGCACAAAAGACAATACTACCTAGTACAATGTGCATTTTTAATATGTATTTTTATTTATCGAGAGCCTATTATATACCGCACATTGTTCCGGATATTGGAAAATCCACAGCAAAAAAAATCCCTGCCTTTTAGTGATGGGAGAACAAAAGAAAGTATAAATAATAAGTTCAGGGCTGGCCAGTTGGCTCAGTTTGTTGGAGCAGTGTTGTAACACCGAGGTCAAGGGTTTTGTATCCCCATACCGTCCAGCTGCCCAAAAAAACAATAAAATAAAAAGTTCAGGTAGTAACGTGTAGTATAAAGAAAAATTAAGCAAAGTGAGGAGATAATGACAGGACTATGTGGAACAAAATGAAAATAAATGCAGGAGAAAGACTAGAAGGCATGGAATGTGGAAGGAACATGAGGAGAATTTTTTTTTTATGCGAATAATAACAATAACAACTAATTTACAGGATTAAATGAGGTAAAACATGGAGATGTCTTAGCACAGAGCCTAGTTGCTGAGACTTCAATATCTGGAACCTGACTGCCTAGATTCAAATTTGGACTCTGCCACTAACTCATCTGTGATTTGGACAAGTTCCTCCGATTCTCAGTTCCTCGGTTTCCTCATCTGTAATGAAAATGTGATGATACCAACCTCTTAGAGTTGTAAGGATTTAGTAAGTTTCAGATGTAAAGCACTTGGAACAGTGCCTGGCTCATATTAAACGTTATAGAAGTGTTAGCTGTAATTATAGTTATCTCTTATTGTCATCATTACTACTTGAGGCAGAGTGGTAAAGCCACATTTGCTGATCCCCTGGGCCATTCCTTCCTTCCTTCAGTCACCCCAGCTGATATTTGCCCAACTCTTTACACCTTAGAAGTTTCAGGAGCTTATGCCTCATTAAAACCTCTCAGCTGACGTTTTATTATTTTGATTTAAAAAATAATAATTTATTGAGGTGAAATTCACATAACATGAAACCAACCATTTTACCTTTAATTTGGTTTTTGTTTTGGGGGGAGGGGTGGCTACCAGCAGGGATGGGGATTGGAACCTTGATGTTATCAGCACAACGCTCTATCAAGTGAGCTAATTGGCCATCCCCTCAACCATTTTAAATTGAACATTTAGTGGCATTTAGTACATTTGCAGTGTTGTGCAACCACCACCTCCAGCTCCTAAACATTTTCATTACTCTAAAGTAAAACCCCTTACTCATTAAGCAGTTTCTCCCCATCCCCTTAGCCCCTGGCAACTACCAGTGTGCACTCTGTCACTATGGATATACCTATTCTGGATATTTCATATAAATGGACTTGTGGCCTTTTGTGTCTGGCTCCTTTCACTTAGCATAATGTTTTCAAGATTCATCCACATTGTATTGTTGCGTGTATCAGTACTTCATTCCTTTTTAAGGCTGAATAATATTCCATTGTAAATTTATACCACATTTTGTTTATCCATTCATCTGTTGACGAATATTTGAGCTGTTTCCATCTTTTGACTATTGTGAATAGTGATGCTAGGCACAAGTGTTACATGTACTTGTTTGAGTCCTATTTTCAATTTTGGGGGGCATATACCTAGGAGTGGAATTGTGGGGATCAATTTGCACCCAGCTGTGTTATATGTCCCTTACTTTGGAGACCTCTGGTTTGGTGGTAGGAGAGATCAGGAGAGTTATAGTTATTAGGAAAGGTCTCAGAAGAGGAAAGGGGAGAAGGAATGAATCAGAAATGGTTTGAAGGAAGAATGGGTGTGCTGTGATGTCAGATCAAACAGAGGAGGGAAAGAATGAGAGTTTTCACAGGTGGGGGAAGGGGACTAGGGGTGGGGGGAGGCTAACATGTACACTTTCCTGAATATTGGAATGTTCTTCTTAATTTGGGAGGTGGTTACTTGGCGAAGCGGGGGTGTGTGTGAATACACACACACGTACATATGTAAAAATTGGTGTTCTTTTCTACACATTTGTTACACCTCAATAAAAAATTATTTTGAAAGATGGACAGTAACTTTTTTTTTTTTTGTCTTTTTTCCGTGTCCGGCAACGGATTGCAACCCTCAGTGTTGCGCCGTACCGGGCCGGGGACCGGCAACGGGATTGCAAGCCTCGGTGTTGCTCCCGCGCCTCGCTCAGCCAGTGAGCGGGAGCCGGTCTG
>NW_007726956.1:607507-641548 GCF_000696425.1 Galeopterus variegatus
CGTGGTGCTGACAACACCAAGTCAAGGGTTAAGATCCCCTTAGGGGTCATCTTTTTAAAAAAAAAAAAAAAAACTGATAAAAAGACGACCGGTAAGGGGATCTTAACCCTTAACTTGGTGTTGTCAGCACCACGCTCAGCCAGCGAGCAAACCGGCCATCCCCATATGGGATCCGAACCCGGGGCCTTGGTGTTATCAGCACTGCACTCTCCCGAGTGAGCCACGGGCCGGCCCGGACAGTAACATTTTTAAGCCTGGCAAAAAGGATGCATTTTTCACATGAAGGAAAGAAAAACTTAATAAAAAATAGTTGCCATTTATGGGGCCTCTTCTTGTTTCAGGCATTTTTACACAATCTCCAATGTACAACCAATGAAAGGCCTCATCTTCAGATGGGTAAAGGCCCTTTATAGAGGGTAAGTAATTAATCCAAGGACACAAAGCTGGTAAGTGGTGGAGTGGGGATTTGAACCTATTCATTTGTTCATTACTTATTCAGTTAATAAAGATTTCTGTAGTGCACAGTATATGCCAATCCCTGCATTAGCACTGGGCCCATAGCAGTGTACGAGCCAAAAAGGACTTTGAAGTCTAGCAGGGGAGACAAGCAGGAAACAAGTAAACAAATAAATCAATATGATCATTAGGATCATGGTAAATCAATGAAGGGGATGGCTAGAGAATGGTAGAATGGGAAAGGTATGTGCCTTTAGATTCACTAGTCAAGAAAGGCCTCTCCTAGGACGTGATAGGTCATCTGGGAACTGAAGGATAAGAAAGAGCCTGGGGAAGAACTTTCTAAGCAGTCGGAACAGTACGTGCAAGGGCCATGAAGTGGGACAGGAGTACAGGCCAGTGAGGTTAGAGCACAGAAGACCCCGGGGGTGGGGCATGCATGGTGAGGCTCAGAAGAGAGGATGGAGTCATATCCAGTCTGACTCTCACGCCCATGGCCTTTCCATACTATCCTTCTCTCTGGAGAGTGTAATTTTAGTCACAGATGAGTTTGAAGTGTGGGCCTGGCCTGGGCTGGGTGCTGGGAGAGACAGAGCCATGTAAACAGTTACCCCACCAGGTGATATGAATGTGCTCTCATGGGAGGGCACCCAAAGCAGGGAGGGAGTGACTGGCTCTGCCATGGAGATTCAGGAAACATTTAAGCTGAGCCTGAAAGTATGAGTTGGAATTTTCCAGACTGAGAAGGGAAGGTGCAAAGGGCAGGAAGTGAAAACAGTATGGGCAAAGGAATAGAAGTCTGACAAGCATGATATGTTTGGGAAACAGCAAGCAGTTCTCTGGGGTTGGAGATTGGTTCTCTGCTCCCCGCTCCCTTCCCCAGAGCATAGAGAATGGTGAAGGGGAGGTCTGGAGGGGCAGATGATGTCTGGCAACCACAATATGTGCTGCAGTGTCATTTGCAATGAAAGTCTAATGCCGTCATCTTGGAAATCAGTTAAAAATTAAGATCTGGTCAGTGTACACATGAGTGAATTAAAAAGAAATTAAGACCTTGGTGCTCATAAATTACTTGGGGGTATATAAATTGTAACAATGTCTATGGAAGTTAATTTGGCAATGTCAAAATTATAAAGTATACATCTTTTGTCCCAGAAATTCTCCTTCTGGGAATTTATCCTACAGATACCCTTGTAAACATGTAAAATGTAGGAACAGATTATTCCTTCCTGTATTCCTTGTAATCTAAACAAATACGCAGCTATAAGAAAGATGATTCTCTATGTATTGATATAAAAAGATGTCCAAGAAATACTGTTTAATGAAAAAAAAAGAACCAACAAACAGTGTGAACAGTATGCTGCTTTCTGTGAAAAGGGAGGAAAACATTTGCTTGCAAAGCCTTAAAGTATGTCTGGAGGACATATAAATGCTACTTACAGTGATCACAGGCCAGGTGTAGGGTGGGAACTGGGTAGATGGGGACAGGAGTGGGAAAAATAGTTTTCATTGCCTAGCTTTTTATAGTTTTTTAAATTTTTGAACCATGTGTGTTACCTATTCAAAACTTTAAAAAGAACAAAAAACAGGCCTTGAGGTCAAATTAAACAGTCCATACTAGAAACTAAAATTGGGAGATGAGGGGTAGAGCAGGGTCAACAGCCTGTCCCGCAGTCCTAGCACCTTCTCCACTGTTCACACTCTCCTCATCCACAAACCCAGTATGACCCTCACCAGGACACTAACTAGCCAGGACTCCAAGGGCTAGGCCTCAGGGCCAGGCCCTCTGGTCTTCTGGGACCCTGGATTGCCTGGCCAGCCCCTCCATTCTTCCCAGTACCACATCCCTGCCTCTCCAGCTCTTCAGCTGCAGAGCCCAGGAGAAAAGGCACCCTGACCAGGCAGCCCCACTTAAGGTGGTCCTGGCTCACCTACTTCTTGGGTGTGACCAGTGCACAGCTTCCCAGGCCTCTCCCACCACCTCCAGAGGAAAGCTGTCCAAGCCCTCAAGGCCTGCTTCTTCCCAGCCCTGGACATACCTTGGGGCTAAAGACCTGCCTTAGACAGGAGCCTGGGCCTTTGTTCATTGCCCCCTGTCCACCGTGCTCTTACTTCAGCAGCTGGTGAGGAAAACATATATTTTCTTCTTGATAAACCCAATCCTTCCTCCCCTCCTCTGCACAAAGGGGCCACATGGGCTTTGGAGTCAGGCAGATCCAAGATCAAATCCTAGCCTGCCCCTCCCCGCTGTGATTCTTGGCCTCTCCCTGAGTGAAGGAGTAGGAGGAAATGAAATGGGAATGCACACACCCCAGCATGCAGTAGGTGTTCAGGGAGCAGTGCCCCCCACCCCATCTCTCTGACTTACTGCCCTACATGGGCAAGTCACCAGGTCTTGAAGAAGAAAAACATCAGCACTTCCTTTTTTATTTTTTTTGGCGGCTGGCTGGTGAGAGGATCTGAACCTGTGACTTCAGTGCCATCAGCACGATGCGATGCTCTAACCAAATGAGCTAAGTGGCCAGCCCAACAATGGCACTTTCAAACACCAGTTCACCCCATCCATGTACTCTAATTCTTCCCTTTTAGGTCCAAGTGTATCCAAAAATGGTCGAGACTCAAGCTCAATTTTTTCACCCACCCCTCCACTAAGCCCTGACAGTCTGCCTTCCACAGCCATCCCCAAAATGCCTCTTCTTCCCACAGAAATTGCCCTCCATGCCCCCAGTCAAATCCCAGGAGGGTCTCCGAAGCCCAGGCCTCAATACCCTTTCTGGCGTTTGATAAAGGTCATGCCCTTCCTGTTGAAATTCTACCTCTGAGCTTCTCTCCTATTTCACCGACCCTGTCTGATTCCTCTTGTCCTGAGAACGACTCCTCTCCTCCCCTCACGCCCTTGCAGGGTGGCAGAACCCACAGCAGCTTACACTATTCCCTCTGTTGGAAATGCTCTTCCCTGCTCTAAATCCCAGCTCCAGACCCACATCTCCAGGGAGCCTCATTGTGTTTGTTGCCTTTTCTTGGCCTCTTATTGCCTCAACTAGCAGAAAAGGTACAAGCTTTGGAATCAGATTTTGAATTTCTATCTCTTTATCCTATTAGCTGTGTGATTCCAGGCCAGGCAAACAGTTATGTCTGTCTGAGAGGGATAATGCCCACCTCCCAGGGCTCTGGTGAGGCTGAGGCTCCTACGTAAAGCATCTTCTCTTGTGTTGTTGAGAGGCAGGGTAGGCTTCATGAGCATGAGATCAACTAGTCTCACAGGACCCCCTTCCTTACTCAGAGGCTCCCACACTTGGGTTTAAGGCTCTGTGGTTTTTGTCTTGAAATTCTTAATCATTTTCTCCTTGACCTTGCATTTTGTAAATGAAGTCCGATGGGATAATGGAGCATGCATGCAGGACTTGGAACCTTGCTCATGTGTGGTCTCTGGCCGCATCCCCATCTCCCCATCTCCCCTGGAGTTTTGGCTACTTGCTTCACTGCTTTCTGTCACTTCCCCGCACTCTCTCCCCTCATCCTGCTTGGCCCAGGCCTCCCCCGCTCAGTCCTACCCTGCTACTATTTTGGGCCCTCTGCCTTGGGGTGGTGCAGGGAAGGTCAGTTTTGGACTACTGAGCAGGCCCCAGTGTGGCAGGACCACCACACATTTGGCAGGCAACTCAGCGGGGGCCTCTCTCTCACCTCTAACCCAGGTACTGAGCAAAACCTAGCACAGGGGTTGCAATCCCTTGAGGGTTACTGTCTACCGTGACTTGGGGCAGTGTTTCCACACGCAGGGGACATTGACTTCCCTGCCCCTTGCCCCAGGCTAGTGCAGCAGTCTTGGCAGCTGGCAGGAGGGGGACCCAGGAGCCAGCTGAGGGTCACACACAGGCCCCTATTGGGGTCTGCATTCGCCCTGTGAGTACACAACATTAAATGGCAAATACAAAACACCAAGACAGGTTGAGAGAGATGAAAGAAAGGAAAAAGTTCTATGCTTTAGTATCATTAATGGTATTTTTCCCCTGCTTTTTGAACAAGAGTCCTGCATTTTCATTTTGCACTAGGCCCCACAAATTATGTAGATGATCATGGAGAGAGGCCAGAGGGTCAAATTTGCCGTTCTCCCCAAACCAGGTTGCAGAGGTACACTGACTAGACTAAAAAAGGAAACCACCTATCATAAAATTTTAAACTGGAGAGTAGTCACCACACCACGCTGTCCATGATGGACTATGATTTCAGTTGCCCATTGCTGGGTAACAAGCCCCAACTTCAGCTCAGCTGGGGGGATCTGCTGGAGCACCTGTACCTGGCCTTTCCAGCAAGGCGGCCTCAGGGTAGCTTAGAGCACCAGTAGACAATGCAGAAGCATCATGATCTTTTATGATCTAGTCACTGAGCATCACTCCCACTGTCTTCTACTGATTTAAGCAGTCGCAGTCACTAGCCCTCTGGAGTCAGGGGGATTCCCTCCATCTCATGATGCAGGACTGGTGAGGTTATAGAAATTTGCGTGGGAACAGAGACACTGTTGCAGCCATTTTTAAAAAGTATAATCAGCCACACCTATACATTACATTTTAAAATAAATCCTTTAATAGCTTGTAAAGAACATCATAAATTTACATTATATTTACAGGAAGGGATTATGAATTGAAAAATATTAGTTTTTTGAATATAAGCATTTAAAATATGTCATCACCATCTTTAATATATGCTTTGGCATTTCTACATTTAAAAAAATATGCCAGTAACCAGCCAACCACCAAAAAAAAGATACCAATAGCTTCAAAAAATGGAAGTGGCTCAGGCCTGTCTAAATCTCTGGGATGAAAGTCTTGTTATATCTACACCCTGATCCCCCAGCATGTAGCACTAGGCATACAGTTGGTGCTTAATATACACTTATTTCAATATTAGCTAAGATAGAAGAAAAACTGTGGCTCCAGCCTAGAGACAAATCCCAAAGGAACAAGGTTTATTAGATGACTAAAACTTTAATTTCAGGTCATTTCATTGTCACCACTATCCAGAGTCTAAAATTGGTCCAGTTTCCTTCACTGGCTCACGTTGGCTGATTCCAAAGGAGGAATGAAAGCCAGATAATCAGGGCCAAAGATGTGCTTGTGTTGCTTTATTTTGCTGAACTCATATGGACAATTGTCTCAGTTTTCCCATCTACTCTCTATTATCTACAATTCTGTTTATTTCAATGAACATTCACTGAGGACATACTGCATGCTGGGAGCCACGCACTGAGCCAGCCACAGGAGATATAGGGATGCCCAGCATGGTCCCTGCCTTTGGGGACTCACCTTCCAGTCTGGAGGAGAAGAAAATGAATTACAGGCCCGTGTAAAGAACTCAAACATAGAAGACTACCCAGGGCTCAATGTTACCCAGAGAGGGCATGCATGATTGGAGAAGGCAGGGAGGGTCTCCAAATAAAGGTCTCCAAAGGTGGGAGATGAAAAGAGAGAAATGGAAGGAATAGGGCAAGTAAAGACAAACACAGAGGCAGGAAATAGCACACAGTGCACGGTAGCCAGACTCCAGGATGACCCCTAGTGATCCCTATCTCTCAGTATTCATGCCCTTATGAAATTCCCTGACACATTTTGTCAGGGTTGGTCTACATGACCAATAGAATCTGGCAGAAGTGATGATATGTCACTTCCAAGACTAAGTCGTAAAAGACAACGTGTGAAACTGCTAACAACAACAAAAAACTTTAACCAAGGTTTAAAAATAAAGTGTCGGGGGCTGGCCAGTGGCTCACTTGGGAGAGTGTCATGATGATAAAAATAAAGCGTCAAGCTGGCCAGTTGGCTCAGTTGGTTAGAGCATGGTGTTACAACACCACAGTCAAGGGTTTGGATCCCCATAACTGGCCAACCACCAAAAAAACAAAAATAAATAATAAAAATAAAGTGTGTCTTCTGTCTCTTTCTCTCTCTTTTGGATCATTTGCACTGAGGAAGCTTTGTCATGAGGCACCATAAGGAGAGGCCCACATGATGAGGAACTGAGACCTCCTGCCAATAGCCACGTGAGTGAGCTGAGAAGCAGACTCTGCAGTGCAGTCAAGCCTTCAGATGACCATCATCTCAGCTGACTACAACCTTAGGAGAGACCGTGAGCCAGAACCACTAGCTAAGCTACTCCTGGATTTCTGACCCTCATCAACTGATAATAAATACTTGTTGTTTTAGCTGCCAAGTGTGGGGGTAATTTGTTATACAGCAACGGATAACTAACACAGTGTGTGTGGGCACAAGGAGACATAAGTCATCAAATTTGCTGAGTGCAATGCCTAGCTCAGTGGCAGGGGCTGGGAAACGTTTGAGCTGTCCTCTATGTCAGGCTCAACACCTTACTTGAAGTAAGTTATAGAGGACTTCATTGTTTGCCTTCCTTTCTTCTAACAAAAGTTTGGGACCCTCCCTTCTCTTACTCTCAGTCTACCTGTTTGGCTGGGGTTCTCCTCCTGGTACGAGGAAAGGAGCCTGTGACTCAGGCACAGGCCCCTGGTCACTGTGATTGGCTCACATGTGACCCAGTGGATCCAATCAGATTGAATATTGGTTTGTTGGTTTGTTTGTTTGTTTGTTTGTTTGTTTGTTTATAACCGGTAAGGGGATCTTAACCCTTGACTTGGTGTTGTCAGCACCACACTCACCCAATGAGCTAACCGGTCATTCCTATATGGGATCTGAACACTTGGCCTTGGTATTATCAGCACCACACTCTTCCAAGTGAGCCACGGGCTGGCCCGAATATTGGGTTTTTTGAAAAAACACCCAAATAAGTCTTCTTGGCTTTCCCACGGACTTGAACTTTGAGGGATGGGAAGTCTGGAAGTGCCTCAGGCTCCTTTACACTATGAGAGCTGAGCCTAGGGTTCACAGGGCCTGGAACCTGCACTGAGCACTGCAACAAGCCAGACCTGGGCTTTTCAGTTCCACACAGCATCACACTCCCTTTTTTGGGACTTAAAATCATTGAGTTCGTTTTTCTACCACTTGTAACAGATGCCCTGGTGATCAGCTGCTGATTTCCTCTATGGAAACTGAATATTAACATTCAGTGAATGTCCTTTCATTTTCCTTTAAAGAGAGTTTCCCCAGCACACGTGGAAATCACTGGGGAGGCTATGCACACACTTCCAGGGGTAGAGAGTCTCTGAACTGAAAGTGTTCCAGGCCCCAAGGACCGATGGAGGTAAAGGTCTACCAGTGCCTCACAGCCTTCCTTCTGCTGTTCTGTGCCCTCGGCTTTCTCCACGCCAGCAACCTCTGAGGTTCTTGTGGATTCACAGGGTTTCGTGTTGGAGCAGCCCATTGACCCCCCTCACCAGACTAGGTCAACACATTGTAAGAACTTTGGCATTGCTTACAAGTAGACATTAGCACCATAACTCTGAGTCAGCAAGAACTGATGAGCTTTGTTCAGTAGCTGGAGATGTAATCCCCCGATATTCAGCATAAATTTGCGCCCCTTCACTTACCTCTCTAGAAAGGAAAGACTTAAAGTTGATTCAAGAGGATCAACCTTAGGGCCAGCCCGGTGGCGCACTGCTACAGTGCACCGCTTGGGAGCGCGGCGGCGCTCCCACCGAGGGTTCGGATCCCACATACAGACCGGTTCCCGCTCACTGGCTGAGCGAGGTGCGGGCGCGACACCGAGGTTTGCGATCCTGTTGCCGGTTCCGGTCCGGTACGGGCGCGACACTGAGGGTTGTGATCCGTTGCCGGAAACGAAAAAAGACAAAAAAAAAAAAAAGGATCAACCTTAGCTAAAACTCCTGTCATCAGATTAATAGAAATCCAGCCTATCCGTACAGCCCTTTTCTCAGCCTTAAGTATGATTTGCACATTTAAAAATGTGGAAGTTTCTTTCTCTTAGTTCATTTTTTCATTATGGAGATGGGCAACTGTGGTTTTATCTTCCTCCTCAGATTCCTTCTAGGAATGTTGGTGTCCCATAGACATTTGTTCTATCAGGAAGATAAAATTTTTATTTGGCTGCTGGCCAGTATGGGGATTTGAACACTTGACCTTGGTGTTATAACACTGCACTCTAACCAACTGCGCTAACCAGCCCACAAATGTTTTCTTTTAGAAACAATTTCAGGAGCCAAATTACTCCAAAGCATGTTGGTTGGCCATATAACATAGAAAGGAAATTATTAGCAACAATCGCTAACAGTGATAGAACATCAACTATATGTCAGGCATAATGCCTTAAGGTCATAAATCATATTATTAAATCTAACAACCCTTTGAGACAGGTACCATTATCATCTCATTTTACAGAGGAGGCAACTGAGGCAAGGACACACAGCTAACACTGTGTGTGTGAGCTCTTGATCCAATTCAAGCTGTCCAGCTCCAACCTCACCCCTATTTTTTAAAGTAACTTTATTTGGACATAATTTCAAACAAGGATAAAATTTGCAAAGAACTCCCATATATAGAACCTGTACTTTTAATTGTTGCAATCTAACTGTTCAACAAATAAATAGGCACTAAACAAGTAAGTAGCTAATCTTTTTCTTGTTTTTTTGTTTTTTGCTTTTGGTGGCCAGCCGGTCTAGGATCAGAACCCGTCGACCTTGGTGTTATCAGCACCACAGCCCTATCCCTCTTACTGAGTGAGCTAACCCGCCAGCCTGTAAGTAGCGAATCTTAATTAAGAAAACACCAATATACTTAAAATGAAAATCCAGGGCCGGCCTGTGGCTCACTCGATAGAGTGCGGTGCTGATAACACCAAGGCCACGGGTTCGGATCCTATATAGGGATGGCCGGTTTGCTCACTGGCTGAGTGTGGTGCTGACAACACCAAGCCAAGGGTTGAGATCCCCTTACCGGTCATCTTTAAAAAAAAAAAAAAAATGAAAATCCAAAACAAAGATTAATCTTGGCTGAAAGTCCCAAAACTGAAGTGGGAAATGAAGTGTCTCTGATATTTTCTGCACAATTCTTACTCATTTCTGTATTTGTCCTTCCTTCCTGAGGTTTACTTACAGTAATAGTCACAAAAGCTCAGATCTTAGAGACCCTTCAATAGTCCTCACATTTGGCAGATGGGTTAGCTGGTCTGAAGAGCTGAGAGCCCATGGCCTTAGGACAGGATCACTTCCCCCAACTCTGTGTGACCTTGACAGAGGCCTGACATCACAGAGCCTTGCTCTGTAAATGGAGTAAAGAATACAAATAGGTACTTCATGAGGCTGTTGAAAGAATTAAATAAGATATGTAAAGAATTTGGCATCTGGTAGGGATCCAACAAATGTTCCTTTTCTCTACCTTTTCAAAGAGCTTTTCCGTGCTTTGGAATATTTATCCAATATAGAGTCCCAGAAGTTTAATAACTAGATCAACTGGTATAAACATTTTTATGGCCCTCAATCTATATTGCCAACTTGTTTTCCAAAAACGTACCAATATAATGGCTACCAGCAACATGTGAGATTGCCAGTTTCACTATACTTTTGCCAACACAGAATACTGTAATTTTTTTCTTTTGGTTGTTAGTAAAAGGAAAGTACTTTATCAGTGTTTTAAGTTGTATCTCTTTGTTTAATCGTGGGGGTGAATATTTCCCCATAGATATGTTCCTTGTTTTCTGACTTACCTGTTCACGACTTTTGACCATTGGGGTATTGGTGTTCTTTCTTATCACTATGTGTGACTTATCTTTTACAGTAAAGAAGTTAACTTTTTATAATTTATATTTGCTGCAAATGTTTATTCCTAGTTTTCACCCTTTTATTTTTAAGCTGTTTGTTTTACAGAAAGGACATTGTTGGGTAGGAGGAAAGAGAGGGAGGAGGGAGGGAGGTTTCGGTAATGGGCCACAATAATCAACCACATTTATATCGACAAAATAAAATTTAAAAAAATAATAATAAATAAAAAAAATAAGCTGTTTGTTTTAGTAATTTTGTTGCTATAGTTATTATTATTGTGGTGGTGATTTTGGAGATTTTTAAACCGGAGAATTCTTTCATCTGTATTTTGACATTTTTTATGATTTATTTTATGGCTTTTATGCTGTCCTCTCCAGAGATTAGATAATTTTGAAGAACCAAATGTTATGAGTGGGATTGGTTCCCTCAAAAAGAGATGTTGAAGTCCTAATCCCTAGAACCTGTGAATGTGACCTTATTTGGAAATAAAGTCTTTGCATATGTAATCAAGCTAAGATGAAGTTGTAGTGGAGTCGGGTGAGCATTAACCCAGTATGATCGATGTCTTTATAAGAGGGGAAGACGAAGACACACAGGAGATAACAGAGGCAGAGACTGGAGTGCTGCAGCTGCAAGCCAAGGAAGGCCAAGGACCGTCAGCAGCACTAGGAGATAGGAGAGAGGCAAGGAAGGATTGTATCCAGAGGGAGCAAGGTCCTGCAGACACCTCAGTTTAGGACTTCTGGCCTCCAGAATGGTGAGATAATAAATTTCTGTTGTTTTGAGCCACCAAATTTGTGGTACTTTGTTATGGCAGCCCTGGACACTACTACGCCAAATTAAGGCAAATTTTTCTCATTAAAATCAGAACCAAGGACAACTGGGTGGAAATAATCCCATGCTGAATGTGGAAGTGCCAGGCATGTAGAAGAATGGGACCAAAGTGCTGTTTTCCCAGCAGCTAGAAAAATGAGGGGCAAGTATGATCTCTACCTTGCAAGTTATACCAACCAAATGACGGGAACATTTAAATGTAAAAAATGAAACTATAGAGGTACTAGAGGAAAACATGGGAAAGTTAAAAAAATTTTTTTTCAGTACAGGCTAAAGAAAGGCTCATTTCTAAGCATGATACAAATGCCAGAAGCCATGAAAGAAAAGACTAATATGGATCCGGATCCCTGTACCGGCCAGCCGCCAAAAAAAAAGAAAGGATGAATATTTAGGGCCGGCCCGTGGCTCACTCGGGAGAGTGCGGTGCTGATAACACCAAGGCCCCAGGATCGGATCCCACATAGGGATGGCCGGTTCGCTCACTGGGTGAGCGTGGTGCTGACAACACCAAGTCAAGGGTTAAGATCCCCTTACCGGTCATCTTTTGAAAAAAAAAAAAAAAGGATGAATATTTATAAAGTTGAGAAAAAAAAAGAAAAGATTGGTTTCCCTAATAAAAAGAGCTCCAAAAATCAGTAAGAAGAAACCAAAAACCTGAAAGAAAAATAGTCAAAGGACTGAACAGAAAATTCACAGAAAGGAACATGCGAATAAATCAAACGTATAAAAAGCCACTATCATAATAAGAGAAACTACACTGAGAGACCACTTCTCACCTACCAGACTGAATAAAGTCAAAAAGCGTTTGCTAACTACTTCCCACATGTTTTTGGTGCATTCTTAACTAAGAAAGGCAGAGGATTAAGACCACAGAGTCAGTGGATGAGTTCTTAAGATTCTTCGTAATGCTAGGAATTTGCGACCATTATACTTGTCACTATGCTCACCTATTAGCATCATCTGAGTGTCAAGACATCAGTAGTATTAGGAAAAGGGGCAGATCCCCATACCTCCTAGCAACAAAAAAAAAAAAAGAAAGAAAGAAAGAAAGAAAGAAAGAAAAGTAAGACAGGCAATATTATAGTGGTTAACTACAGTATAGTGGTTAACTCTGCATGGGTTTGATTTTTGGTTCTGCCACTTGCTAGCTGTGTGACCTTGGGTAAGTCAATTAACCTGTGAATCTCAGTTTCTTCATCTGTACAATAGGATAACAATGCCTACTTCACAGGGTTGTTATATCATGAGTTCATATATGTAAAGCATTTAGAATGGTGCCTGGCACATGGTAAGTACTATATAAGTGCTAGCAATTATTATAACCACAGGGTGACCCTAAAGTCTGGAAATATGGAGAGTTTTAGCATGCATTATCAATAAATCATTTATTCTGAAAATTGCTCTATGTTTCCAGACTTTGTAGCCACCCTATATGTACTAGGTACTTTTAAATACATTGCCTTCTTTAACCCTTTCAATAGTCCTATCTCCATTTTACTAATAAGAAAACAAAGGAACAGAGAGGTGAAGTAAGAAAACAAAGGAACAGAGAGGTGACGTAACCTGCCTAAGGTCACACAGCTAGTGAGGGCCAGGGCCAAGGTTTTATTTATTTATTTTTTTTGTCCTTTTTGAGACTGGCCGCACCGTGCTCAGCCAGTGAGCGCTGTGAGCGCACCAGCCATCCCTATATAGGACCCGACCCCGCCGCGGGAGCGCTGCTGCACTCCCAGCGTTGCACTCGCCCGAGTGCGCCACGTGCTCGGCCCAGGGCCAAGGTTTTATTTATTTATTTTTTTTGTCCTTTTTGAGACTGGCCGCACCGTGCTCAGCCAGTGAGCGCTGTGAGCGCACCAGCCATCCCTATATAGGATCCGAACCCGCCGCGGGAGCGCTGCTGCACTCCCAGCGTTGCACTCTCCCGAGTGCGCCACGGGCTCGGCCCAGGGCCAAGGTTTTAAATCTTGCTCAGTTTCTTTCCACTCCAGCTGCTCTGTCATCTTAGGCCATCCCCTTTGAGAGTGTCTTTCTCGGTCCCCAAAGGCACACTTTGGTCCACTGAGGATGGAAAAATCCAGCCCAGTTCCAGATGCTGGGCCCCAACTGGAGCTCCTGCCTGACTCCAGTCCTGCCACATGCTAGACTGATTTATAGAGAAGTCGGGGAGCATTCCCCACATCCCAGTTCCACCCTGAGGCGGGATTCCTAAGGTGGGAGAGAGGCAGGCTGATGGTTCCGCCTCCTGAGAACTTGGTGGGAGGGAGCTGGGGGAGAGCAGGTGGCCTCTGAGGCCCCAGAGAGAGATGCCAGGGCTCACATTTACATTTGGGCATAAACAATGGCCCCATAATTCCTTCCAACTCCACCCCTTGGGTACAGGCCCCAGAGTCTCTTAGCTGAATCTGTCCGGGCTTGTTCTGGGGGACCATCAACATGTGCAAAGTATACAGTGACCTGTTTCTAAATAGATCTCATTTGGGCCATGACTTTGAAAGCAGTCCAAAGGCCCCAACCTAAAATAGATAGCATACTGCCCTGTTATTTTCATGGCTTAAAAAAAAAAAAAAACCCTCCAAAGCAAGGCAAGTATTTTTATCACAGGCCTCACTTAGAATAGTAACACCTATTTATTTGGAGGGTGGAGACTGTAGGACCAGTTTCAGTGCCTGGTGACTATTCTGGACTGTGTGGATGAGCGTGCTCAGAGAGAATCCTACTCCCCATCAGAGGGCCTGGCTGGCTCAGGCGGAGACCCAGAACCCGGTTCTGTTTGCACCTGCTGGAGCCAGCAGCTGCTCCAGCCTCTTCCCTCACCCCCAGAACATACATACATAGCCCCAGGCCCCCATGCACTTCACTTTCTAAACTGCTCCAGGCCCTCGGGACCAGACCACAGGCTTTGCTTTCTAGCTTGGTGTCTCAACCCTCAGACTGTCTGTAATCTTCACCTTTTTCTTCTCACTGTGGCCACAATTCAGATCTTCCTTGGGCCAGTGGCTCACCAAATCTAAGAAGCATAGATCAGCCTGGAATAATCATAACCGATCCTAGCTAAAATTTTTTATTGAGCACTTACTAGATGCCAAGAATCATGCTAAGCATTCCTCATGTACTATCTTTGTTTTGTTTGTTTTTGGGGTTTTTTTTTGGTCCTCATGTACTATCTTACTGAATATTTAGGGCCACTCTATGAGGTTCGGCTATCATCTGTCCCATTTTGCAGAAAGAAAGACTGAAACTTAGATTAAGTAACTCTTCCAGGGTCACATAGTTAGGCAGAGAAAGATCTAGGAAATCTGAACCCAGGCTGAATGGCTCCCAATTGTGAGCTCTGGATCATGCTGTCATCATTGTAGGATTTTTTTTATGTATGAATGATATTTTCTTTCTTTTTTTTTCCTTTTTTGTCTTTTTTTTACTGACCGGTAAAGGGATCGCACCCTCGGTGTCGCGCCCGCACCGTGCTCAACCAGCGAGTGGGAACCAGTCTCCACATGGGATCCGAACCCTCGGCGGGAGCGCCTCTGCGCTCGCAAGCGGCGCACTCTCCAGTGCGCCACCGGGCCTGGCCCTGAATGATATTTTCTAATTTTGCATAATGTCCATTTACCTACAGAGACTATTAAACCCCAAAATGTTACTTCTGAAGAGGGTTGGGGAGTGAAAATGTGAGACATATTTTACTTGCTTCTTTAAACTTTTCTCTATATTTTTTATGAACATTTATCTTTTTTTTTTTTTTTTTAAAAAGATGACCAGTAAGGGGATCTCAACCCTTGGCTTGGTGTTGTCAGCACCACGCTCAGCTAGTGAGCAAACCGGCCATCCCTATATAGGATCCGAACCCGTGGCCTTGGTGTTATCAGCACCGCACTCTACCGAGTGAGCCACGGGCCGGCCTGACAGTACTTGAGTTTAAATCAAGAAATATTAATGAGTGGATCTTCATTAAATACATCCAAGTAACAAGCCTGTGGCAAGGCCCCCCCCCCACCTTACCTACTAGGTATATACATTTTTATCAGAATTATGAAATGAGATAGATAGGGTCATCAGAAGTCAGACTTCCTCAAATAAAGTAAGTAAATCTGATTCAACTGACTGGTGTGAGGATGAGAACTTGTAGTTTAACATTCTTTTAGGAGGCATACAAGCAAAAATGTTTAAAGACTACTGTTCAACTTCACCTCTTTCTTCACTAAATGTCTTTTCCTTTACTCCTGATCCACACGTTTTCATATCTCCTATTTTTATCTTTTATCAGAAAAACAAACACTATGGGGCCGGCCCGGTGGCGCACTGGATAGTGCGCCGCTTGGGAAGCGCGGCAGCGCTCCCGTCCGAGGGTTCGGATCCCACATACAGACCGGCTCCCGCTCACTGGCTGAGCGAGGCGCGGGAGCAACGCCGAGGCTTGCGATCCCGTTGCCGGTCCCCGGTCCGGTACGGGGGCAACACTGAGGGTTGCGATCCGTTGCCGGACACGGAAAAAAGACACAAAAAAAAAAAGAAAAAAGAAAAACAAACACTAGTTTATTTTATTTTTTGGCATCTGGCCAGTATGGAGATCTGAACCTGCGACCTTGGTGTTACAAGGCTGTGCTCTAACCAACTGAACTAACCAGCCAGCTGGTACTAGTTTATTTTGAGTGAAATAAATAGGAGAAAGCTCTCAGCATCTCTGGCGGGCCAGTGTGGTATAGTGGTTAACATCACACACTCTGGAGCCAGGCTGCCTGAACTTAAATTTGCACGCTGCTACTTCCTAGCTGTGTGGCGTTGGGTCATTTATTCAGTGTCTGCTTCCTCACCCACGGAATGGAGGCTAATAATACCGTCTACAACATCTGCCTCATGGGATGGGCAGGAGGCAGTGTCTGGCACATAGTAAGGACTATATAAGAGCCTGCCATCATCGGACACTTCAGATTATGACTAGAAATGCAAGGAGATGTAAAGAAAGCCCCAAAGCAGCCTCAACTGTCAGTATTCATGAAGGGTAAGGCCTGTGGCAGACTGGACTGTGCACAATTGTTGCTGGAAGGAGAGGAAGTATTTTTGGATCCAATATTCTTTCCAGGGGAGCTGCAACTCCAGGATTTTATTAGGAGTCCCTTAAGGTTTAGAGTTGGCTCAAATTTAACAAGAAGACTGGGACGGGTCTGCAGAGCCCTTACGCCCCAGACTGCCAACCTGCACACTCACTTCCATGGACCTCTTGTCTAATGGCCCCAGCTCCCTAGTAGCTGACTGGTGAGAGGCATGCATGAATCACAGATGCCTGCATTTGGAGGGAGGTGGCACTAATCAGGTAGGGACTGTCTTCTCCATTTTACAGATGATGAAACTAAGGCTCGGAGAGGGGTAGTGATTTGCCGAAGGTCACATAGCATAGTGACTGGTGGAGCCAGGAATTAAACTCAAGAATGTTTGATTCCAAAGGTTGTGCTTCTCTTAAGGCTATTTATGAGTCTAGTACTTGCCCTGTCTAACAGTAACAGTTCCTCCAACCTCAGCATTCCAAGACCAGTTAACAAGAAAAAATTTTCTTTCCATACCGTTTCTTTCTCTTAAATTTTTTTTTTTTTGTCTTGAAATAAAAACTGTTGACTACCAACATCATCTCTAAATAAAATGAGGTTTCCCTCTTCAAGGCACACAAATGGTGACATTAAAGGCAGAGCTGGCCCCTGCCACTGGCTCTGGTTCCAAGTCCTCTGCCTAACCCCACCCTCTCTCCAATTAGGCATGCTCATTGGGTGCCTACTCTACATTAAGGACTGTGCTAACTGGTGAGGAACCATTAGAGCCCTTCAAGCAGGATGGGGGAAGTTAGGTGGAGATGGGAAGGGAACTAACAGGTACTCACCCTCTATTGCATGTCAGGTACATTGAATCTTCACAACAATGCATTTTCTAAAACGTGGAACTTCCTGGGTATCACCTGTGAAATAGGTATCATTATTTCCATCTTATAGCTGATAAAACAGAAGGTCTGAAAGGAGAAGGAATTTCCCCAAGGCCACGTGGGTTGTAAAAAAGAAGTTGCTATCTACCCAAAGCTTATACTCCAAACATTGTCCCTGGAACCTAGCTACTCAAAGTGCAGTCCCTGGACCAGCAACATTAGAGTCACTTGGAAGCTTGTTAAAAATGCACAATCTCGGGCCGGCCCGGTGGCGCACTGGATAGTGCGCCGCTTGGGAAGCGCGGCGGCGCTCCCGTCCGAGGGTTCGGATCCCACATACAGACCGGCTCCCGCTCACTGGCTGAGCGAGGCGCGGGAGCAACGCCGAGGCTTGCGATCCCGTTGCCGGTCCCCGGTCCGGTACGGGGGCAACACTGAGGGTTGCGATCCATTGCCGGACACGGAAAAAAAAAAAAAAAAAAAAAAAAAAAAAAATGCACAATCTCAGGCCGACCCCAGACCTACTGGATCAGAAGCTGCATTTTATAGAAGCCTGCAATGATTCTCATGCATGTTAAGCTTTGAGAAGTACTGCCCTATCCTCTTCTCTCCTGACCTCTGTATCCTTAGCTCAGTTGGTTAGAACATGGTGTTGTAACACCAAGGTCAAGGGCTCTGATCCCCGTACTGGCCAGCAGCGCTCCACCCCCGCCCCGCCCCCGCCCCCCAATCTTAAAAGTACTTTGACTTCAAACCTGAAACTTAAATGGGAAGGAAATCCTAAATTTAAGCACCATACAGCAAACATTTGCATATCATTTCCCTGATGAGTGACTAACCATCCCACTTTGCCTGGAACTGAGGGGTCGCTTGGGATGCCTGACTTTTATTGCTAAAGCACCCTAACAAGCTGCCTCATGCCTCTTCCCAATCTATACTCCTCTGACTTCTATCATTAGCAATTAGTTTTGCATATTTTTGTCTCAGTGATAGTGTGAAGAGACAGACCTGAAATCATAGTTCACCACTAGTTCCTGGCTGTGTGACCTTGGCCAAGCTACTTAAGTTCTCTGAGCCTCAGTGTTCTTATCAGTATAATAGGACAGTTCTAGGCAAACTGGGATGGTTGGTCAACATATCCCTCATTTCAGCCTCTCAAACAAATGCACAGTAATTCATTACTTAACACAGTAATTCTCAGCCTTGGCTGCATCTTAGAATCACCTGGGCAGCTTTGACAAAATGAAGATGCCCGCTCACTAACCCAGACAAATTAAATCAAAAACTCTGGAGTTAGGGGCTGGGCATTGGTATGCTAAAATTTTTCCCCTGTGACTTTAATGCATAGCTAGGGTTAAGAGCCAATGCTCCTGCCTGAAGTCATTTTTTTTGCTCTGAGTAGCACATTTTTTGGGATCATGAAAAATTGGCTGAAAGAAGGAAAAAGGGGAGAGAACTAACCCTTATTGGGTCCATGCCTCTCTTGCTGATCAGCACCCATGAAGCTGTGCTATCTGTGAAGTAGGGGTTATTAGTGCCCATTATACAGATAAGAACATTGAGGCTCAGAGAACTTAAATAACTTGGCCAAGGTCACACAGGTAGGAAGTAGTGTTGAACTGTGATTTCAGGTCTGTCTCTTCACACTATCACTGGGACAAAAATATGCAAAACTAATTGCTGATGATAAAAGTCAGAGGAATATAGATTGGGGAGAGCCATAAGGAAGCTTGTTAGGGTGCTGGAGATGTTCTGTATCTTGATCTGGGTAGTTGTTGCAGGGGTGTGTACAGATATAAGAATCTCTGAGCTGTACGTGGAGGATTAGTGCATTTTATGCACTTTACCATGTGTGTTACACCTAAAAATTCCCAAGCCCCTCATCCAACAGTGACCTTGCTCTAGTGTTCACTAACTAACCCTGAAGGTCTGGACAGGCAGTGGACTGAAGAGGGCAAAGACTGTGGAGTCGGTTAGACCTGGATTCCAGTCTAGCTCATGACCTTGGGCAAATCACTGAACATTTCTCAGTTTTATAAAATGGGGAAGCAATACCTCCCTAACTGTATTTGCCTTAAGGCTTAAGGTAGAAAATACCTATCAAATTTCTACCACAGGGCTCAGCACAAGACAGCACAGACAAATCCCAAGTGGCTGGCTCAGGCCGGCCTGTGGCTCACTCGGGAGAGTGCGGTGCTGATAACACCAAGGCCACGGGTTCGGATCCCATATAGGGATGGCCGGTTGGCTCACTGGCTGAGCGTGGTGCTGACAACACCAAGCCAAGGGTTGAGATCCCCTTCCCGGTCATTTTTAAAAAAAAAAAAAAAAATCCCAAGTGGCTGGCTCAGGCCGGCCTGTGGCTCACTCGGGAGAGTGCGGTGCTGATAACACCAAGGCCACGGGTTCGGATCCCATATAGGGATGGCCGGTTGGCTCACTGGCTGAGCGTGGTGCTGACAACACCAAGCCAAGGGTTGAGATCCCCTTACCGGTCATCTTTAAAAAAAAAAAAAAAAAAATCCCAAGTGGCTGGTAAATGGTGGCTTAAACAAGACATCTGCCCTGTCAGGATACAAAATCTTCTTGGGGGAATGGGCAACTGAGAATGAGTACACCTAGGGAACAGAACATTTATGAAACTTGTCCTCAGTCTTCCTCCCCTGTTGAAGAGACCACCAGGATGTTACCAAAACTAGTGCAGCAGTCTCTCCCAAACAAAAACCCTGGCTTGGCCAGACTAAAACCATCTCCTTCGGGTTTACCGGAGAGATGGGTTAGCCTAACATCTCTCCTCAGGTCACTGGTATTCCTGAGTAAAGCTGAATTCCTATTCTACCAGCATTTGAATTTTGAGTTGTTTGTTTTAGTTTGGGGCAGGTGGCCAGAGTTGGGTTTGGTAACAAGATTTTGGGAAGCCAAGCAAGGAGTGGAATGCCCTGGGGGTAACAGATTTTTACAAGCCCACCAGGAGCTAAATGCCCTGGGTGGCCTAGGGCCCCCTCACCCCCTCCAGAGGATGGAGCAATTGGCCACAGCAGTGTGCCAGGGCTTACCTGTTCACACTACGGGAGCAAGGCTGGGTCCACATATCAATGCCAGGGGGTCGACCTGTGGTAGGCCAGCCCTGTGCCTGGGATCTTCGGGGCTTTCCCTGATTTTCCAGTGGTGGCATTAACCATCAGTTCCCTGCCTTTTGGTTGGTAAAGGAAGGCAGCATTAGTAAGGAGTTGCTAGACTCCAAGCTGGTAAGTTGCACCAGTATGTGCATGCCGAGTCCTTTTTCTACACCACTCGTTTGTTAAAAGGTAACATTTTGGGTGTGAGAAATGACTCAATGACGTAAAAGCCAGCATTTTGTTGTTTATTTGGGAGAGCTCGTATGTTTGGGTTTGAGTAACTAAGTTTGTGCCTTTTGGTCATTAAAGACCTGATGACCAAAACAAAAATGTTTTGTTTGTTTTTTTTTCTGAGTTTCTCTTGGCAAGCTTGAAAAACAAACTATAATACAGAAAGTTATAATTGGCTAAGTCTCTAGACGAAATTTGTCTTTCTGTGCACACAGTTCTGCAACTGTTAAGACAAAAACTCACTGTTTATGGCATTACAGACAAAATAAGAAAAAAAGAGAAAACTTTTAGAAAGAATCAAAGCCACTTAGAGATTTTGTTTTTCTCATACAATTCAGCCAGTCCTAGCTAAACATAAATGTTTGAGAATTTAATCCCAAATTCATTTAAAACTAAAGAAAAAAAGTGTAAAAGGTTTTTCTTTAAAAATCAGACTGCTATGGGCCAGCCCGTGGCTCACTCGGGAGAGTGCGGTGCTGATAACACCAAGGCCACGGGTTCGGATCCCTATATAGGGATGGCCGGTTAGCTCACTTGGGTGACACTTGCTGACAACACCAAGCCAAGGGTTGAGATCCCCTTACCGGTCATCTTAAAAAAAAAAAAAAAAAAATCAGACTGCTATGAAAATTGTTTTACCTAAGGTCTGGTCCACAGCCTTTATTGGATAAATTACCTTTATCAGGGTAAATCAAGTTTAGCCATATGAACAGGTCCCATTATGTCTGAAGTATGATTTTGATTCAACAGTCTTTTATAAACTGGTGAGTCTATATCACTATCTCATTACTAAAATGAAAGCGGTAAGATTTTTCATTTGTATATGAATAGGTGTTTAGACATATGTACATGTATTATGTTATACGTTGTGTTTCAGTGTTTGAAGTGAGTTGGACTCCAATATCAGGCGAGTCGCTCTGGTGTGCACGCTGAAAATCCCTTTCCTTGCCATTTGGGAGTTCAGCTGTTTGTTGGTACTGTCTGAAAAGTGAAATAGTTGTTGGACTTGCTACCTGATTGTTGATTTTTTTTCGGCTTTTGTGGTGCACGTCATTTGGTCTTTTTTATGTGCTTGTTTAAATTGTATGTTAGTGGGCCGGCCTGTGGCTCACTCGGGAGAGTGCGGTGCTGATAACACCAAGGCCCCGGGTTCGGATCCCATATAGGGATGGCCGGTTCGCTCACTGGCTGGGCGTGCTGCTGACAACACCAAGTCAAGGGTTAAGATCCCCTTACCGGTCATCTTTAGAAAAAAAAATATAAAATTAAATAAATAAATAAATAAATAAATAAATAGTAAATAAATATATATAATAATAATAATAATACTGAAATATAGCAGATAGTTGAAAATTACTTGCTTCCTAGGGTTTCACTAAAAATGAAGAATGTTAAGAGTTAAAAGCCTAATTGGTATATATAATTATATATACAAAATGTAACAAAAATAAGATGGTTTTTTATTAAAAAATCATTAAAAAGAAATGCTATGTATTCTTTACTTAAAAAAATAATTTTGTCTAAAGTCAGAGGTTATTAGAGGTTGCTTCAAAAGGTAATTTAGAGGGGCCGGCCCAGTGGCGCACTGCTACAGTGCGGCGCTTGAGAGTGCGGCGGCGCTCCCGCCGAGGGTTCGGATCCCACATACAGACCGGTTCCCGCTCACTGGCTGAGCGAGGTGCGGGCGCAGCACCAAGGGTTGCGATCCCGTTGCCGGTCCTGGTCTGATACGGGCGTGACACTGAGGGTTGCGATCCGTTGCCGGACACGAAAAAAGACAAAAAGGTAATTTAGAAAAAAAAAATTAAAAAATTAAAAAAACCCAAAAAACCCCAGTATATAGGAGAAGGCAAAATGTAAAAAAGTTATGGATATAAAGATGCAGTTTTGGGGCCGGCCTGTGGCTCACTCGGTAGAGTGCGGTGCTGATAACACCAAGGCCATGGGTTCGGATCCCATATAGGGATGGCCGGTTCGCTCACTGGGTGAGCGTGGTGCTGACAACACCAAGTCGAGGGTTAAGATCCCCTTACCAGTCATCTTTTTTAAAAAAAAAAAATAAAGATGCAGTTTTGGTTTAACAGGTTAAACAAAGAGAGAGAATACTATTATATAAAAAGGTATCTTGTGTAATAAACTTTTGTTCTAAAACAAAATGACTGGTTATTTAGGAAAGGGAAAATATATGACAAAGCAGAAATTCCGAAACATGTCATGGAAATGTCTGAGTAAGTTGTAATATTGGTTTGTAAAGGGTGAATTTATGAAAAAATTTTGTACATGATTAAGTTGACTATAATTAGAAGGGGAATTATTTCTAAGTCTATCTAAAGATTGAACTTTGATACTAAAAAGACACTGATACAGAACTAAATTCCCCCCAACCCCATCCTCCATGTTAGAACAACTTTCTTTTGACATATTGGTCTGCTCTTAATAAAATTGCAAAAGGTTTTGATTTTTAATTCCAAAATCTGTTTAACAGTCATCTTCTAAACTACAGTTTCTACTTTTGTCACATTTCTTTGACATTTAATCACCCCATTTTCAGGTTGAAAACTGTCTTCTTCATTTAAACTAAATTTTATTTCTTGAGGTAAGATCTTCCTCTTAAAGCTTCTTAGATTCATATCTCAGAAGTGAATCTTCTTTTTTTTTTTAAAAAGATGACCTGTAGGGCCGGCCCAGTGGCTCACTCGGGAGAGTGCGGTGCTGATAACACCAAGGCCCCGGGTTCGGATCCCATATAGGGATGGCCGGTTCGCTCACTGGCTGGGCGTGGTGCTGACAACACCAAGTCAAGGGTTAAGATCCACTTACCGGTCATCTTTTAAAAAAAATAAATATATAAATAAATAAATAAAAGATGACCGGTAGGGCCAGCCCGTGGCTCACTTGGGAGAGTGTGGTGCTGACAACACCAAGTCAAGGGTTAAGATCCACTTACCGGTCATCTTTTAAAAAAAATAAATATATAAATAAATAAATAAAAGATGACCGGTAGGGCCAGCCCGTGGCTCACTTGGGAGAGTGTGGTGCTGACAACACCAAGTCAAGGGTTAAGATCCACTTACCGGTCATCTTTTAAAAAAAATAAATATATAAATAAATAAATAAAAGATGACCGGTAGGGCCAGCCCGTGGCTCACTTGGGAGAGTGTGGTGCTGACAACACCAAGTCAAGGGTTAAGATCCACTTACCGGTCATCTTTTAAAAAAAATAAATATATAAATAAATAAATAAAAGATGACCGGTAGGGCCAGCCCGTGGCTCACTTGGGAGAGTGTGGTGCTGACAACACCAAGTCAAGGGTTAAGATCCCCTTACCGATCCCCTTACCCCCATCTTAAAAAAAAAAAAAAAAAAAAAAAAGATAAATAAATAAATAAATAAAGTCTACCTTAATTTTGCTTCTTAGCCTCAAGAAGTTTTTTTGTTTTGTTTTGTTTTTTTTAAAGATGACCGGTAAGGGGATCTTAACCCTTGGCTTGGTGTTGTCAGCACCACGCTCAGCCAGTGAGCGAACCGGCCATCCCTATATAGGATCCAGACCCATGGCCTTGGTGTTATCAGCACCACACTCTCCCGAGTGAGCCATGGGCCGGCCCGCCTCAAGAAGTTTTAAATCTGGGCCGGCCCGGTGGCACACTGCTACAGTGCGCCACTTGGGAGTGTGGCGGCGCTCCCGCCGAGGGCTCGGATCCCACATACAGACCGGTTCCCACTCACTGGCTGAGCGAGGTGCAGGAGCAACACCGAGGGTTGCGATCCCGTTGCCGGTCCCGGTCTGGTGCAGGTGCGACACTGAGGGTTGCGATCCGTTGCCGGACACGGGAAAAAAAAAAAAAAAGATCCCCTTACCGGTCATCTTTAAAAAAAAAAAAGAAAAAGAAAAACTTATCAATGCTTCTGTGAAGAATGCTTTGATTGAAAAGAGGGAAATAATGTCTTGTTATTGACTCAGTTACACCAGCAGTTCTCTAAAAATATTTACCTTGAGGGCCGGCCCGGTGGCGCACTGCTATAGTGCGCCGCTTGGGAAGTGCGCCGGCGCTCCCGCCGAGGGTTCGGATCCCACATACAGACCGGTTCCCGCTCACTGGCTGAGCGAGGCATGGGAGCAGCACCGAGGGTTGCGATCCCATTGCCGGTCCCGGTCCGGTACGGGGGCGACACTGAGGGTTGCGATCCGTTGCCGGACACGGAAAAAGACAAAAAAAAAAATATATATTTACCTTGAAGGGGGGCCTCATGACTTGGATGAGACATCCTATTCTTAGACAAAGGATTCGTGTAAGCTCTTTAAATTGTTATTTTTTTTTTTTTTTTAAAGATTACCGGTAAGGGGATCTTAACCCTTGACTTGGTGCTGTCAGCACCATGCTCAGCCAGTGAGTGAACCGGCCATCCCTATATGGGATCCGAACCCGGGGCCTTGGTGTTATCAGCACCACACTCTCCCAAGTGAGCCACGGGCCGTAAGCTCTTTAAATTGTTGATGTGCCAATTAATGTATACCTTGCTAACTCTGAGTAAGCTGCCATGTAATATTAGATAACCACATGGCTTTACATTTTCTGCTGGCAGAGCAAGAAAAGGTTTATGTCTTAACAAACACCACCTGTTGTACTTACATTAATACCTTAGGAAGAGTCAAGACCCAAGTAAATAAAATATTTGCCCATACAAAATGGTTATAAGAAGTGTGGCCCACCGACCCCCTCAATGATTTATTTAGTTGGCTACCTTTGGGATTAAGAAATTTATTTCAATCTGTGTTCCAAATTGTTGTTATTATAATCATCAGCATCTTTGTCCTCTTCCTTATGCTTATGCTTTGTATTATATGTACTGTTGTCAATCAACTGTTAAAACAACAGATAAACAAATGCCTTTGGTCCCTCCACCACTCCAGCTGGGTACCAAAGCTATGTCCTCCATCATGTCAAATAGTTTCATTCCAAATTAATCTCCCATTAAGCCCTGACTCAGCATGAAGCAGTAAGATGAGTCGTCAGCCCATTCCATAGAAATGGAAGGAACTATTGATGGTGGGAATGCTGTTAGAATGAACAGGATTGAGCCATGTTGGGACCTAAAACCACCTGGCTGTTGGAATATTCTTTAAAAACACAGTTTTTTCCTCCTCTCTTCGTCCCATCCCCTGACTTTCTTATCTTACTTGCTAAGTAAAAAATCAAGACTGTTGAAAGCTAATCAGGGGGCCGGCCCGGTGGCGCACTAGATAAGTGCACCGCTTGGGAAGCGCGGCGGGCGCTCCCGCCCGAGGGTTCGGATCCCACATACAGACCGGTTCCCGCTCACTGGCTGAGCGAGGCGCGGGAGCAACGCCGAGGGTTGCAATCCCATTGCCGGTCCCCGGTCCGGTACGGGGGCAACACTGAGGGTTGCGATCCGTTGCCGGACAAGGAAAAAGACAAAAGACAAAAAAAAAAAAGAAAGCTAATCAGTACCTTACAAAACTAACAGTTCTTGGGCTGGCCCGTGGCTCACTCGGTAGAGTGCGGTGCTGATAACACCAAGGCCACGGGTTCGGATCCCACATAGGGATGGCCGGTTTGCTCACTGGCTGAGCATGGTGCTGACAACACCAAGCCAAGGGTTGAGATCCCCTTACTGGTCATCTTTAAAAAACAAACAAACAAAAAAAAACTAACAGTTCTTTTTTGAGGCTTGCAGAATTCCAAGGCCAGCCAGAGCCCTGCAAAACTACATGGAGACTTTACAAAGAAGCTGATTCTATCCCAAAACAAACCAAAAATCAAATCCTACAGGACCCTAAGATAATGTCAAGCATGAGAACAGAAACCGGACAGAGCCTTGGCGAGACCTTGCACCAGACTCCTTGTACGGAGCCCCCATAGCTCACATTCCCCTTCCTCCTGCTTTTCGCTTCCTGCTTCTTATCCCATAAAACCCCTCATTAAAACTGAGCTTTTGAGAGGGTTATTTTGTCTGATTATCTCCTCAGCTGAATTTAGCTGCTTTCCTATTCCACCAACAATTTGATTTTGAGTCATTTTTTTGTTTGTTTGTTCATTTGGGCGGTGGGCAGCCGTACTTGGGTTTGGTAACAAGGAGAGACATAAAGAAGCCAAGTAGAGAGAAAGAGGGAGGCCCCATGTCCTAGTGCCCCAGCTGAGCCCAGTCTTCAAGCTGTCCCCACCAAGGTGCCAGCCATGTGAGTGAGACCCCAGATGACTGCTCTCCCAAAAAAATTAACATGAGGCTGAGTCCACAGAACTGTGAGACAATACATTGATGTTGTTTTAAGTCATCAAACTTTGGGGTGACTGCTATTCAGCAATAGATAACCTGCATGCCAACCTCCTCTGCAGAGTTTGTTTCCCAGGGAACCTAACACACTATGCATATCCTCAACCACACTAGTTAATGTCAAACCATTCTCAAGATGGTTGTATCAACTTACATTGCTACCAGCAATGCAAGAAAATTCCATTTGCTCAACATCCTTACCAAATCCTGGAATAGCCTTGAAGAGATCCTCATTGGAACCTGGAAAGACTATGGAGAAATTGTTATTGGAGTCTGAGTAAAGGGGACCCAATTTAAGTATTGGCAGAACACTTAGTAAAACTGTTCCCTGTGATAATGTGGGAAATAGAAAATATATCTCATGAACTTTTTGTTTGTTTGTTTTTGGTGACTTGTTTGCTTTTTGTACAAGGACCCAAACATTATGAACTTGTTGATTTGGCTAAGGCAGAATGTTGAAAGAGCCAACTGGTTCGTTTTAGCTGCATATCAGAAGGCATGGATAGACACGTTAAATAAAAATTATAGGAGGTCATTTATTTGTGCTAAGTTTCTGCACTAGGCCCCAATAGACCAGACTAAAAAATATAAATGAAGTCTCCCCTGCTAAAGTTCCACATCTCCAGACCCAAACTAAGTTGTTGTCTGATCTTCCAAGAAATCAGGAGAGAGATAGCCAATTTCTCAAACAGACCAGTTTATTTGTTTTGGGGGCAGCTGGCCAATATGGGAAACCAAACCGTTGACCTCAGTGTTATAAGGCCATACTCTAACCAACTGAGCTAACTGGCCAGTTTAAATCTTCAGAAGGTGTAATAATGAAGTTCCATCTGTTTTAATCCTTACACAAAAGAAGTAACATGATGTTAAATAATCAGTTATTTTTCTTTTTTTCTTTTTTTTTTTTTAAAAGATGACCGGTAAGGGGATCTCAACCCTTGGCTTGGTGCTGTCAGCACCACGCTCAGCCAGTGAGCAAACCGGCCATCCCTATATGGGATCCGAATCCGCGGCCTTGGTGCCATCAGCACCGCACTCTACCGAGTGAGCCACAGGCCGGCCCATAATCAGTTATTTTTCTATTGTTCTGTCCCCACTTTACAAAGAAAAAACTTTACAAAATAACTTTGAAATGACCAATCCACTTTTTATTCTTTGTTTCTGCTTTCTTCAGCTCTTAGTTTCTGTGTATAAAACCAACCTCTTTTGCTCAGGTCATCGGAATACTTACTCTTTTATTTTGGTTTTGGCTGCTGGCTAGTAAGGGGATCCAGATCCTTGACCTTGGTGTTATCAGCACTACCTCCAACCAAGTGAGATAATTGGCCAGTCCCACAATAAAGCCAACTGAAATCTTTAACTAAATTTGGTGTAATTTTGTCCTTTGACAGACAGACAAGCTAAAGAAGGAATTATTCAGTATTCAAGCAGAATCTAAAGAAAAAGTTTCTGACTCCAAACTTGCTGGATTGGAAAATAAAATTGTTTCTCATTCCCAAACTATAAAGATTCTCAAGGGCCGGCCTGGTGGTGCACTGCTGCAGTGCGCCGCTTGGGAGTGCAGTGGCGCTCCCGCCGAGGGTTCGGATCCCACATACAGACCGGTTCCCGCTCACTGGCTGAGCGAGGTGCAGGCGCAGCACCGAGGTTTGCGATCCCTTGCCGGTCCTGGTCCAGTGTGGGCGTGACACTGAGGGTTGCAATCCACTGCCGGACACACACACACACACAAAAAAAAGATTCTCAAAGAAAATAAAAACATGAGGGGAGGGGGAAAACCTGGTGGCAAAGACAAAATTCAGGGTACTGCCAGTAAAATGTAGCCTCAGGGTCAAAATCAGATAGAGGATGCATTATAAGACCCTTTTGTTGAGAGCTCAAACTTAAGGATGTACAAGGTAGGTCCTCCTAGCTAGACAAAAAGGCTTCAAAGAGTCTTCAGGGCATTGTCCTTTAGCAGCCTACATACAGCCTAAAGCAGAAAAGGGCCTGTCTCAGAAATGTAAAGAAAAAAGGGGGCTTTTGTCTAATGGGGTGGATTAAAATTCAATACATAGGAAATTCACAAAGTTTTAAATTATACTAACTTGGACTAAAAGGGACAGAACCATTTCAAACAGAAAGCAGCTTTTGTAGCCCCAACTCCCTAAGCATAGAAAGCAAGAAAAGGTGGGCCATTTCTTACAGAAAAGAAGGATGACTCAGAGAGTGGAACCAAGGGCTAAATAAAATCATTACCTGGAAGCAGACCTGGCCATAATCAGCATACATTTCCTAGTCCTGAAGAAGGGAGAATTGTTCCCAGTGGAATTTCAGAATTGCTATGGGCCTATGACTACTCTACGTCTCTCCTTTCTGAATGGGGGTGTATATTGTGGTGCGCCAGCTCTTGTTTCATCATTCATTCATGTACAGTATGGTATGGGGCAGATAACTTGTTTCTGGTACACAGGTCTCTAGATCAAGAGGAGCCACACCCAAGTGCCTCTTCAACAGCAAGATGAGATGGTTGATGAGAAACTCAACTTCAAACCTGGGCCTGAGGCTGAAATGGGATGAGACTTTAGGGGTTGTGGTGGGGGGAGTTCATCTTGCATGTGAGAAGGGCTGTAAGGACCAGATAGTAGACTATGTTGGCTAGTTTCCAAAGACAGTCCCCAATGAATTATGCCTCCCAGTGTTCATGTCTTTGTGTAGTTCCATCCCACATCATATCTAAGCTGGATCTGTGACCTACTTTAACCAAGAGAAGGCAGCAGAAGTGATGCTGTGCGCACTCTAGGCCTGAGAACCAAAAGGGCCTGGCAGTTTCAGCTTTTGCAGTTTGGGGAACCCTGAGCTGCCATATGAGAAGTCTGGTTACCTCATGCTGGAAAGACCACATGGAAAGGCCTTGGGGAGAGGGAGAGGCCCTGAAACTACCTGGAAAAGAGAGTTTCAGTCCAGTCCAGCTGAGTTCAGATATCTAGCCATCCATACTAAGCTGTCAGAAATGAGAGCACCACCTTGGATGATCTAGCACAATTGAGTTCCTGGATGACTGCCACCCCAGACACCACCACATAGAGCAGGACTGACTCCAGATGACCCCAGTCAACCTATAGAGTCATGAGAAGCAATAAAATGGTGGTATTTTTAAACCACTAAGTTGTGGAGTAGTTTGTTATACAGCAATAAGTAACTAAACCGCCATTGGCCAAACCCAGTCATGAGGTAAAGAACATGGAAGCCCACTAATGGTGTCCATATAATCAGCTTCCTGAAGCAGAGGGTGGAATGCAGAAGGGTGGAGAGTGGATCTGGAGGGGTAAATTTAAGATAAGCAACTCTGATAATAGTTTGGGTACAGGGTGAGAGAGAGAGGGATTCCTGGGTTTTTTTTTTTTTAAAAGATGACCGGTAAGGGGATCTTAACCCTTTACTTGGTGTTGTCAGCACCACGCTCAGCCAGTGAGTGAACCGGCCATCCCTATGTGGGATCCGAACCCATGGCCTTGGTGTTATCAGCACCGCACTCTCCCGAGTGAGCCACGGGCCAGCCCGATTCCTGGGTTTTGATGTTCATAACCGAAAGAACTGTGAGACCTTTACTGAAGCAGGAAATGCTGGACAACAACGAGGTTTTGAAAAAGCATGATTTCGGGCCGGCCCGGTGGCGCACTGCTATAGTGCACCGCTTGGGAGCGCGACGGCGCTCCCACCGAGGGTTCGGATCCCACATACAGACCGGTTCCCCGCTCACTGGCTGAGCGAGGGGCGCAGCACCGAGGGTTGCGATCCCGTTGCCGGTCCCGGTCCGGTGCGGGCGCGACACTGAGGGTTGCGGTCCGTTGCCGGACATGAAAAAAGACAAAAAAAAAAAAAAAAAAAAGAAAAAGCATGATTTCCATTTTGGATATTTTGAAGTTGAGAGCTTTTGGGATGTTCAAGTGGATGTGTCAAAGGAGAGGAATGTGGGAACCATCAGTGTGTAAAGATGGTAATGGATGAGGGTGAGGGTGAGTTTGCCCAGAGAGAAAGTCCAGAGTAAGATGAGAAGAGGGCCCAAAGACTGAGCTCTGAAGAACTCCAACATTTAACAGTCAAGCCTGCAAAGGAGACAGAGAAGGGACAGCCAGAGAGGTAGGGAGAAAACAAGCATTGTGCAATGTCAGGGAAGCCACAAAAAGAGGGTGACAGGGGCCGGCCCATGGCTCACGTGGGAGAGTGTGGTGCTGACAACACCAAGTCAAGGGTTAAGATCCCCTTACTGGTCATCTTTTGAAAATAAATAAATAAATAAATAGGGTGACAGAGGGAGTGGTCAACCAAATTTTACACTGCTCAGATGTCATCAGAAAGATTCATCGAGGTTGGTGGCCTTCAGGTAAGCTATTTCAGTTTTACTTGGGCTTAATCCTGCACTCACTCCCTTATTAGCCAGCATGAAATGAGTGGGTCCATAAAATAGGAATTGGCAAAGGAGCTGAGGCTGTTCCCAAAGAGGGAATCCAGATGGCCAGTAAACCCATGAAAAGGTGCTCAAACTTATTAGTCACCAGGGAAATGTAAATCAAAACCACAATGAGGTTCCATTTCACACCCACCAGATAGGCTAAAAATAAAAAATCTAACAATACCAGGATTTGGTAAGGATGTTGAGCAAACGGAACATTCTTGCATTGCTGGTAGCAATGTAAGTTGATACAACCATCTTGGGAATGGTTTGACATTAACTTGTGTGGTTGAGGATGTGCATAGTGTGTTAGGTTCCCTGGGAAACAAATTGCGGAGGAGGTTGGCATGCAGATTTACTGTGGAGTGCTCTCAGGAAAGACACTTGCAGAGGAGTGAGGAAACAGAATTTTACATAGGGAAACAATGAACTGTGATGGAGTTGTAACAGAGACCTCAGTTACTGGGAGCTCTGAAACTGGGAAGGCCTCTCAGAGTTGTCCTGAATTGACAGAAGGGCACCATGCCTTTGTACTCCAATAGAGGCCACTCACTGGCTGGGGCTGCCCCCAAAGAAGGATTGTAACCCCTTGCATTAGAGGACACAACTCCTAGCACTTGGGGAATGAGGGCCTTGGTCCTGTAGGGGGAGATGTAGCAGCATACCACAGCATCCACTACAGTCCTCCACCATGTGGATCCCTCTCCTTCCTAAAATAATCTAACCCCACCCGAGAACAGCCCCTCAGGGATTCCGATCCATCTCTTTTTCTGGGGAAACTTAAGAGGGTTACTGGAATGAACTGCAGCTCTCATGCTACAGCTGGTCTCTGGCTACAACTGATGGTCATCATCTCCCTCCTGTCCTACCATTTCTAAATCTCCTCACCTTCAGCTAGCATCTCTGCTGATCTACGTGGCTTACCTAGTGAGGTGGCCCTAGAGTTTGAGACCCTGGTCATGGGTGCTGCATCTGTCTACTTATCATCAAAATTGGTCACAGAAGAGCAAAAAACCACCCCAAGTAGATCAGCTAGAGTGTCAGTGTATTCTGTGTTGTGTAACAGCAGCCCTACCTCCTCTGAATGAGCATGGTCAATTAACCTGCTAAGATAGTGATGAAGTTTGGATGTGTTGTCCCCTCCAAAACTCATGTGGAAATTTGATCTCCAATGTGCAGTGTTGGAAACTGATTGAGTCATGGGGGTGGATCCCTCATGAATGGATTAATGCTCTCCCTGGGGAAGGGGGGATTAATGAGTGAGTTATCGCTCAAGAGAGAGCTCGTTGCTTAAAAGGACTCTGGCACCTTCTTCTCTCTCTTGCTTCTCTTTCTTTTGCTTCCTGTGGCCATGTGATCTGCTTGTACCCGCTGGCTCCCTGCCACTTTCCACCATGAGTAGAAGTAGCCTGAGGCCCATGCCAGATGCAGCTGTCCCAGAATCGTAAGCCAAATAAACTTCTCTTCTTTATAAATTACTCAGTTTCAGGTATTCTGTTTTAGCAACACAAAACGGACTAAAACAGAAAATTGGTACTGAGGAGTGGGGTGTTGCTATACAGATACCTGAAAATGTGGATGCAGCTTTAGAACTGGGTAATGGGCAAAGGTTGTAGGAGTCTGGAGGACTTAGAAGAGAAAGGGCCGGCCTGTGGCTCACTCGGGAGAGTGCGGTGCTGATAACACCAAGGCCATGGGTTCGGATCCCATATAGGGATGGCCGGTTAGCTCACTGGGTGAGCGTGGTGCTGACAACACCAAGTCAAGGGTTAAGATCCCCTTACCAGTCATCTTTAAAAAAAAAAAAAAATAGAAGAAGAGAAAAAGACAAGGGAAAGTTTGGAATATCTTAAGAGACTTATGTCGTGGTGAGCAGAATGCTGATGGAAATGTGGACAGTAAAGGCAATATGGATGATGAGGTCTCAGATAGAAGTGAGGGACTTATTGGGAGTTGGACAAAAGATAACCCTTGCTACACCAATACAAGGAACCTGGCTGCATTGTGTCCATGCCCTAGGACTTTGTGGAAGTTGGAGCTTAGGAGTTGTGAACCAGAGCATTTGGCCAAAGAAATTTCTAAGCAGCAAAGCATTAAGCAAGCTGCATGGTTGCTTTTAAGAGCCTACTCTGAGTTATGGCAGCAAAATCATGATGTAAAGCCAGAATTTAAAAGGGAAGCAGAGCGTAAAGTTTTGGAAAATTTCCAGCCTGGCCATGTGGTAGACAAGTGGAGAGCAAGAGAAAAACACAAGGGTGAAGCAGATAAACTGTTTGCTAAAGACATTATCTTGGTGGTGAGGCAGCCAGATGCTAAGAACCAGGACAATGGAAAAAAATGCCCTAAAGGCATTTAAGAAGTTTGGAAGGGTGCCCCACCCATCACAGGCCCTGAGGCCTAGAAGGACTGTGTTATCCTTCAGGACGGACCTAGGGTGCAGCTGCCCTTGGGATCCTGCTCCTTGCATCCCAGCTGCTCCGGCTGGAGCAGCCCCAAGTGTGATTCATGTAGCAGCCCTGGAGAGTAGAGGCTGAAACCTCAGTAGCATCCACATTGTGTTAAGTCTGCAGGCCAGCAGGATGTGAGAGCAGTGAAGGTGTGGCAGCCTCCACCCAAATTCCAGAGAATGTATGGAAAAGCCTGGGGACCCAGGCAGAGACCTGCTGCAGGGGTGGAGCCACTGCAGAGGCCATCTACTAGAGCAATGTGGAGCAGAAATGTGGGGTCAGAGTTGCAGCAGAGAAACCCCAATTGCACCATGCCTAGTGCAGCCATGAGAGCAGGACCACCATGGAGACCCCAGACCTGTGGAGCTACGAGAGTAGAACACCAGCCTGGGAGAGGTGAAGTGTGGCCTGAAACCAGGAAAGCCATAGGAGTGGAGCTGCCCAAGGATTTGGGGACCCAACCCCCACACCAGTGTGCAGAGGCAGTCGAACATGGAATCAAGGTACCTGATTCACCAGCCTTGAGATTTGATGCCTGCCCTGCTGGGTTTCAGACTTGTTTAGGACCTGTTTTTCCTTTCTTCTGGCCTATTCCTCCCTTTTGGAATGGGAATGTATGCTCAATGTCTGT
>NW_007726956.1:641801-663901 GCF_000696425.1 Galeopterus variegatus
TGATGGAGTTTGGATGTGTTGTCCCCTCCAAAACTCATGTGGAAATTTGATCTCCAATGTGGCAGTGTTGGAAACTGATTGAGTCATGGGGGCGGATCCCTCATGAATGGATTAATGCTCTCCCTGGGGGAAGGGGTATTAATGAGTGAATTCTCACTCAATTAGTTCCCATGAGAGCTTGTTACTAAAAAAGACCCTGGCACCTTCTCTCTCTTGCTTCCCCTCTCTTGCTTCCTCTCGCCATGTGATCCGCTTGTACCTGCTGGCTGCCTGCCACTTTTCTGCCATGAGTAGAAACAGCCTGAGGCCTGTACCAGATGCAACTGTCCCAGAATCATAAGCCAAATAAACCTCTCTTCTTTATAAATCACCCAGTCTCAGGTATTCTGTTATAGCAACACAAAATGGACTAATGCAGATAGTGACTCCTTCTTTTTTCATGCCTGTTGGCCTCTTGGTACAAGGAGCCTGACATGACCAGCTCTACCAACTCTAGCTTAAAGTTTAATGAGACTCTCACTGTGTCTCCTGGTGGAAGCATCCCCCTGCAGGGAATGAGGACTTCTAGGCCTACAGAGCCAAGAGCTGTAGGGATGAGGAGCAACTCGTATGTCCAAATGGATTCCCAGATCCATTTGTTCTACTTATTGTAGACAGCAGCCATCCATGGTTGTTGACTAAGGGTGAATACCACATCCTGGAAGGTGGTGCTCCATCCTTGCTGAGTATCATGTCCAAGTGGGTCACTCACCCATGTAGAGGATTCATAAAGCAAATGTACTACACAGGGCCTGGTTTTCCAAAGCCTTGCAGCTTCAAATATTGACCTTGTGGGCCGGCCTGTGGCTCACTCGGTAGAGTGCGGTGCTGATAACACCAAGGCCACGGGTTCGGATCCCATATAGGGATGGCCAGTTCGCTCACTGGCTGAGCGTGGTGCTGACAACACCAAGTCGAGGGTTAAGATCACCTTACCGGTCATCTTTAAAAAAAAAAAAAAAAAATATTGACCTTGCAAAGGACAGGAAATTTTCCCCAGGCTATTGAGTCTCTGTTGGAAGATAAGAATCATAACACAGCAAGGCTGCTGGTTCTAAGATAGAAAAGTTACTAATTGATATGTAAAGTTACTAAAAAGCTGCTGGAGGGAAAAGGAATGTTTGCTAAATCAAGCCTTTGTTAGTGGATCACTTTATTGCCTAACAGAATGTCATCTGACCGGTTTTTACTGAGTGTTACTAGCTTCTATTGTAAAACTTGTTAAACTGGACTTAGCAAAACCCCACCTATGTCTCTTCCTGTAACTTCTTGGTCTAGAGAATAAATGCAGGAAGAGAAACCCAATTCGTGGTTAATTTCCCAAATGGAAGAAATGCCTCGTGCTTGAGGAAGTTCTGGGATATTAACCCCTTTCTGGGGCTTCTCACTGCCTAAAAGAGATGGGCTTTGAGTAATCTTTGGTGGCTCCATCACCCAGGGGAAAAAGGGGTGACAAATCTGTGGGAGGCAAAGCAACACATCCATATCTCTTTTTCACTAAAGTACTTTTAAACATTTTTTTTTTTTTTTAAAGATGACCAGTAAGGGGATCTCAACCCTTGGCTTGGTGTTGTCAGCACCATGCTCAGCCAGTGAGCAAACCGGCCATCCCTATATAGGATCCGAACCCCTGGCCTTGGTGTTATCAGCATCGCACTCTCCCGAGTGAGCCACAGGCCGGCCCTACAAGAACATCTTTTTCTGATTTATTAAATATTTCCTTCTGGGTCTTGTTCATATGTTTTCACACAGTGGCAGTCTATTATACACTGTATTTACATTTTTTTTTTTAAAGATGACCTGTAAGGGGATCTTAACCCCCAACCTGTTGTTGTCAGCACCACACTCTCCCAAGTGAGCCATGGGCTGGCCCTTAAAACTTTTTTAGACTTACCAAATATATTTAATATAACAATTCTTTGATATACAAACTTCAGTCACAATAGCATCCATTGAACAGTGGTTGGTGTGGTGAGGTCATGAGGTTCCTGACTGCTTTCCTCACGTGTACTCACTCTTGTCACCTGTGAGAACATGGTCTTAGTGGAGGATGAGTCAAGGCAGCCAGAGGTGTACAGGCCTTAATGCCCACTGATTACAGTGGGCCCCTCCACCATGACATCATGGCAAGGTTTAGGGAAAGCCAAATCCAGTTAGGAGACAATAGGAAAGTGATTGTTGCTTAGAAGAGAGTTAACATTCCTCAGCATTCTTATGATCATGCCTTTTGGGGATAGCATTTTCTAGGTACTGTTGGATTGAAAAGAGCTAAACACGTACCTTGGAAAACAGAAATTGGAACTGAGTCTACCTCCTACTAGGATTCCTTGCTTCTAGAAAGCTGGAATGGATCTGCTCAGATGGTGGGAAGGGAGGGAATGACAGAGCCTTTGGCCCACCAGATTGGAGCCTTGCCAGGCGTTCACCAAGACAGCTGCAAGGCAGGCCAGGGAGGTCTGTGGGAAGAAGCTGGGGTCGGAAGTACTCCAGGGAGCACCTGGTACAAGAGTGTCAGGCAGAATGTATTGCATGTGTGGAAGAGAGAAAGGACACACATTGGAAAGAATTAAAAGCTTACATACTTGCTTTCTACAGGTCTGTGGAGGTAGAAGTGAGATATTTCTGGGGCTGGAAGAGACTGAAAACCTGCCTTTTCCTTCGGGCCCAGTCTGACTGGCTTGGATGGAGGTACAAGGCCCAAAGTCCTCCAAACTCTTTCAGGCAATGTGGTTTGTGGTCAGTCCAGTGGATCCCACTGTCATATGCAAACTGCTGCGCCACCATTGCTGTCCCTTGGTCTAATGTGTTATCTGAGACCTTTGTTCTAAGGTGATGTTATCTGAGACCAAATGTCAGTTTATCAAACACTTTGCAAGTCTTTAGATTGGCTGAAGCTGTGTAGCCAGCAAAGGCATACCCACATCCAACATATGCCAGTCCCAGTCAAGGTGAATTTCTTCCCCTTACAGATAAAAGATGTCCGATGTAATTAACCTGACACCAAGTGGCTGATGGGGCTCCTCAAATGATGGCTGTCATATTGAGGACTCCATGTTAAACTTTGTTGCTGGAAAACTGGACATTCAACAGTAGCAGTAGCTAGATCATTCTTAATGAATGCAAAACCTCTCACTGCCACATAGCTTTTCCACGCATGAGCCCCTTGTGCCCAAACTGGGGTGGCCAGAGATAGAAGTGACTGCTGAACTGCCCGAGTCACTCTATGTGGTTGTGTAGTACCTCTTCCATGAGGGATGCTATCCGGTGGACATCAATCTGCAATGCCAAGATTATCACACTTTGTCCACACACACCCCTCTTTGCCAGACCTCCTTGTCCCTAATTTTCTATATTTATCCTTCCTATTTTTGCCACTGCCTATGTGTCTGTATTTATTCTTACCTCAGGCCATTTCTCTTATCCACAAAGTATATGACCAGGTGCAATGCCCATTGAGAAGATTTCTCCTCAATATTGTCTTTAAGGGTCACTTTGCAGTGAGGCTGTTGTGCAGCTGTTCTGTTTCCAGCTTGCACCCACATACCAAACAGACCCATCTACCAATCAAACCTGGTCTTTTTCCTCCTTGCCAGCTGGTCATAATGGAGCCCCAGTGCAGCCATAGCATGAGCTGAAGGAGGCATGCTGGTGCAACACTGGTGGGTGACATGGGGGTCTAGGCCACCATGGGGGTCTTGCGTAGTTTACTTATGCCCTCTGGTCCTTCTTGTGCCGGATCCCAGATGTACTACCTTACTGTGGATGGTTGTCAAGCCCACCTGACCTTATTACTTAGTAGATCTGGCAGATCCCAGCTTGTGACGGTGAGTTATGGCTACAGGGCTATGTAATGTCCCATGGTCATACTCTACCTCTCCAAGGGCCCACCCCAGGAGGACTTTGTCCAATGTCAGTAATTCTTTTCTATAGACTGAATGGCTTTGCTCCAGAAATCTAGGTTCTAGGTGGTGATTATTACACTGGGGCTTGCCGTAAACACATGGCATCTTTTCCCACCACAGATACCTCTAATGCCATAGGGTCTTCTGGGTCATATGGCCCAAAAGGCAGAGCCAATTGCACTATAAACTGGATCTACTGCAGAACTTTTCTGCCCTAGGACCCGCTCAAAGTTGGCAGCCATCCACATCACTCACAAAAGTGGCTGGTGCAGTATTCCCAGGTATAAAATATACTGATTCCAGAAACTGCAGGTGTCTACCACGTGTTGTGCTTCCTTCTTAAGGAGAAACAAGATGTAATCACTTGTCCTTTACTTTGGAGAGGATATTCTACCATGCCCGAGACTACTGACTCCTAAAAACTTCACTGATGTGGTGAGCCCCTGAAATTTAATCAACCATCCTCTGGAGTCCTTAGAATTCTTGTAGGGTGTATTTTCTACTCTCTGGAGCCATGTCTTGTTCATCCAGTCCTATTCATACTATTTCACTGATAGAGTGGACCAATGTTTTGCAGAATGTCCAGATGGCCCTGTCCCTTCAGATTTTATTATGACAGAGGTTAAGAGAGTTAATTAACATAGCCTTAAAGTAGACCATAAACTTGTATTGTCGTATGCCCCACACGAAAGTGAACTTTTCTGGTCCTCTTTCTTGTTAGGGGTGAAAAAAATGTATAAGCCAGATTAATGGTTGGGTGTCATGAACTTGAAGCTGTGTTAATCAGGTCAAGAAGAGATACCACGTCCAACACACCAACCACAATTGGGGCTATTTGGTTGAGTTTTCAGTAGTCTGCTGTCATCCTCCAGGATCTGTTTGGATCTAGCAGGGATATTAGAGAATTAAGTGTGTGTGTGGCGGGGGTGGGGTGGGGGGGTAGATGGTGACCACTACCCCTGAATCCTTTAGATCTTACACAAATGAGAAAACTGAAGCTTAGAGGTATAAAAATATTTATTGTAAAACTTTCTGCTTTGTCAAATGTTTGACTCACAAGCTTTTGCACACAGCCACTAAGCTACCCAGTCAATAACTGTAATCAGACTTAATTTAGGAAAGTGAAAAATAAGATCTGGGGCCGGCCTGTGGCTCACTTGGGAGAGTGCGGTGCTGATAACAACAAGGCCACAGGTTTGGATCCCATATACGGATGGCCGGTTTGCTCACTGGCTGAGCATGGTGCTGACAACACCAGGTCAAGGGTTAAGATTCCCTTACAGGTCATCTTTAAAAAATAAAAATAAAAAATAAGATCTGACTACACTGTTACATGCCCACTCACATCTATCATGCTTTTTATTTTCCTTTTATTTTCAACCTCCTCTCTGCAGACAGATATCATGCTTTCTGTTAAAAGTTTTCTTAACAAGTATAATTTTGGAGGAATTCTGCCTAATTTCTTAAAAGTGGGAAATCAAACTCTGTGGAGAAAGTTGTTAGCTTTTACTCCTGGCAGCTTTGGACAAGCTTTATTTCCTAAGCTATGTTTCCTCATTTGATTTTTTCCAGAATGGTAATGGAAAAATAAAAGAGTTGCCACTGCAAATGAAAATATCCCCTTCCATACAGAACAATACGACATCAGGCTGCTGAGAGCCAGAAAAGATTTTCTGTGCAAAGGATGAAGCAGCCCAAGAAAACAGCTGCTCGCTGTGAATTCTTAGGTAATTCATCTAACAGCCCTCAGTTTCCTCATCTGTGCAATGGGAATAATAATTGTATCTGCCTCATAGGGTTGCTATGTATTGCTCATCTCTGAGTCCCTAAAATATCTGGCACAAAATAGCACTCACTGAATATATGCTGAGTGAATGAACAAGTGAAATTTGAAGATTAAATGAGATGATACACACAGTGCATGGCAAACATTAGATTCTATGGTGGCAATTTGACAATAAATATTAAAAGCTTGAAAAACTTTTTTGAAAAGCATGTCTTTTGACCCAACAATTCTATTTTTAGAATTGGAAACTTAATCCTAATAATTTTAATAATTGAGATAATAAATTAATAATTACGATAACCCCATTCAGATAATTAATAAAGACACACACAAAGTCTTAGCTGCAAGAATGCTCCTAGAAAAATCTACGTGTCCATCACGTTTTTGGCAAGCAATCTACATGTGTGACACACAGACTTTATCTTTTTTTTTTTTTTTTATAAAAGATGACCGGTAAGGGGATCTTAACCCTTGACTTGGTGTTGTCAGCACTACTCTCACCCAGTGAGCAAACCGGCCATCCCTATATGGGATCTGAACCTGTGGCCTTGGTGTTATCAGCACCACACTCTCCCGAGTGAGCCACGGGCCGGCCCGACACACAGACTTTATAAGGCTATACACCAAGGCAGGTCCTCAAAGTGTGGTCTGGGACCAGCAGCATCAGTATCACCTGGGAACTTGTTAAAAATGTAAAATTTTGAGCCCTACCCCACATCTATTAAATCAGAAATTCTGGGGTGGGGCCCAGTGATCTGGGTTTTTAAAAGGTTCTTTAACAAGGTGATGCTGATGCACATTCAGGTTTTAGGACCACTACTCTAAGATGTTACCAGAGACTGTTTCTTTTTGAGGGAGAGTATGGATATTTTAATATTCTTATATTTTCTGACTTTCCTTGACTAAGTATTCATTGTCAACTGATGTAAGAAATACCAAGTAAAAAGAAATTTTTTTTTCCCTTTTTTTGTCTTTTTTCGTGACTGGCAACGGATCGCAACCCTCAGTGTCGCGCCCGTACCAGACCGGCAACGGGATCACAACCCTCGGTGTTGCGCCCGCACCTCGCCCAGCCAGTGAGCGGCCGGTCTGTCTGTGGGATCCGAACCCTCGGCGGGAGCGCCACCGCGCTCCCAAGCGGAGCACTGTAGCAGTGCGCCACCAGACCGGCCCAAAAAAAGAAATTTTGAAAAGAAGAGAAAGTAAATTCTGAGTGGAACTGAAAGGGAAGAAAACAGTTATTAAAAAAAAAAAGAGAGAGAAAAGCATTCCTACTTTCCCAGTGTTTTTTCTTCCCCACCTTAGTTCTATCCCCACACTAATGAGGTGCTATATACTCACGCACGGGCTTGACTAGTGCCCAGGCCATTCTGTAGCTGCTTTTTCTTTCTTTCATTTAATATTACACAGCAGCATTTCCCATGATGCCACAGCCTTCAGAATAATTTTTTTTTTTTTTAAAGATGACCGGTAAGGGGATCTCAATCCTTGGCTTGGTGTTGTCAGCACCACGCCCAGCTAGTGAGCCAACCGGCCATCCCTGTATGGGATCCAAACCCGTGGCCTTGGTGTTATCAGCACCGCACTCTCCCGAGTGAGCCACGGGCCGGCCCCTTCAGAATAATTTTTAATGGAGGCATTAATATTACTTAATACGGTTGTTCCCTTGATCACCTACTATTCCCCTTTGTTGTTTCCAATTTTCTACCACCATAAATGGTGTTGCCACCAATACTTGCATATGTACCTTCTCCCAAATGTCAAATTATGTCCTTAGGATAGGTTCCCAGAAGCAAGCTTGCTGGATCAAAGGATAGGAACATTTTTATGGCTTTTGCTAGGTGTTGCCATACAGACGGCTTTCCCAAAGAGTGGCTACCAGCACTGCCGTGAGCACTGAGTACAAGACTGCCAGTTTCCAGACTGCCTCCTTAGTGTCAGGTATTATGATTTAAAGCAGTTTTGCTAATTTAATGGGGAAAATAAAATGTTGCTCAGCTTTCATTTCTTTGACAATTAACAGTTTTTGCCCTTTAAAAAGAAGCTAATTAATATTTCTTCTGTTGTAAATTGGGTTGGGGAGGAAATCTCTGGACTTTTCACCATTTAACCTGGGCCTCAGTTTCTTTCTCTGAAAAATGGAGTGATACCAGAGTGATTGTGAAATCAACTGAGGTGAAGTATGGAAAGCTCCTTTTAACAGTGTATTCTATATGTATTCATCACTATTACCCCACTTAGCCTCAAATTTACCTAACATCTACTTATTATAAAACCTCCCGTTTTATCCCAACAATCCCAAAAACTTCCACCACATCCCAAATCCTGAAAGCCTATGTGTGCATGTGTGTGAGACCTGAGGTCTCAGAGGACTGGAGACAAAGTCCCTTTTCTCCATTCTTTAATTTCCTTTGTTTTTCGAAGAAAACAGCACGACACGTTTGGAATCTTCCGGAAAGGAGCCCTCCGTTAAGGCCTGAGGGTGTCATTATTTAACACTGGCAAAAGATGAAAGCTCAACGGGGCAAGGGCACAGCCTCCGCGGCTCTGCAGCTACGACCTGGAGATTGGGAAAAGAACCCCATGCTCCACGAAAAGTCAGGGACACTCCGGTGCCCAAAGCGGACCCTGGCCGACCTGGCAGGTGCAGGAGCCAGAATCCACCAGTTATGACTCACAGGAGGCTTCCTTTTCAATGTTTTTCACTGTTGCTAGGAAACTTCTCCTTGCTGCTGCTCATTGGTTAGTGCCCCCTCTTGTGTCCATGCCCTGTAATAGCACCTACAGTTGAGCAAAGAGCAGAGATTACGTCTTGGTTTTATTTGATTTAAATAATTTTTATTATGGACTATAATACACAGAAAAGTATCCAGTATATGTACACAGCTTGAAAATAGTTATAAAGTGAAACCACCACGGACATAAAGAAATAGAGCATTGCCAGTACCTTACACTTGGCCATCCATCACCCTCGTCCTTCTACCTGCAGGTGTTTATCACTTTCCTTTATAGTTTTATTACCTGTAAATGTACCCTTAAATAAGATAGTTTTGATTTGGTTTATGAACTTTTTTTTCTCTAGAAAACTCAAGACTTTTGAATGATACCAAATGGGCCAGGTCCTAGTGTTTAGGAACTTCGTATAAATAAAAACATATGGTTTTAATCAAAATTATGTTTGTAGCGGGCCGGCCCGTGGCTCACTCGGTAGAGTGCGGTGCTGATAACACCAAGGCCCCGGGTTCGGATCCCATATAGGGATGGCCGGTTCGCTCACTGGCTGAGCGTGGTGCTGACAACACCAAGTCAAGGGTTAAGATCCCCTTACCGGTCATCTTTTTAAAAAAAAAAAAAGAAAGTTTCCTTGTAAAACCGAGAAAGAAACAAAGATGCCAGCTCTTAGTTTCTCCTCAACACTGTAAAGTCTTAGAACAGGAAGACAAGAAAAAAGGACAAAGTTTTAAGACCTGAAGAGAGAAAAACTCTTCTTAATCATAAACACAATAATTATCTAAATAGAAAAACCAAAAAAACTCTTATTAAAAAAAAAAAAAAAAAAAAATTATGTTTGTAATTTCCATCCCTGTTGTTGAATGTTGACATAGGCTATTCATTTTCATTGCTGCATATATCCCAGTATATGATTGCATCACAATTTAATGACTAGCCTGTTGGTAGGCTTTTGGGCTGTTTCCAGATTGGTGCTATTTTGAACAATGATGATGTGAACATGTGTATGTGTTGTGCTGCATAAATGCACACATTTCTCCAGGTTACATAACTAAGGGTAAAACTGTTGGGCCACAGAACATGTCTATCTCTGACTTTACTGGGTAATGTCAAACAATTTTCTGAAGTGGCTGAACAAATAAATGTACGTTTCCACCCAGCAGCACAGGCTCACTCCCACTGCTCCATGGGCTACAGCTGGTATTATCAGACACTAACTTTTACCAGTCCGGTGGGTGTGTAGGGTATCTCACTGTCATTTTAATTTGCATTTCCCTGGTAATGAATGAGATTAAGCACGTTTCCATATGTTTACTGGCCAGTTAGATTTCCTCTTTTTTAAAGTGTCTATTAAAATTTTTTTGTCCATTTTCTTTTAGGGTGTTTGTGTTTGTACCAGAAACCTCTGGTTCCTACTCTCAGCTGATCTTTAACTTCAGCAGCTGTGGTGGTGGACAGGGTTTGGTTTGGTTTTTACTTTTCATTTTAACTTAATTTCAGACTTACAGAAAAACTGTAAGAATAGAACAAAAAAAATTCCTGTATTTCTTTCACCAGATTCCCAAAAGTTAAAATATTACCACATTTCGGGCCAGCCCGTGGCTCACTCGGGAGAGTGTGGTGCTGATAACACCAAGGCCCCGGGTTCGGGTCCCATATAGGGATGGCCGGTTCGCTCACTGGCTGAGCGTGGTGCCGACAACACCAAGTCAAGGGTTAAGATCCCCTTACCGGTCATCTTTTAAGAAAAAAAAAAAAAATTACCACATTTCTTTTATCCTGCTAATTAAGTACCTTTTTTTCCCCTGATTTTGAGAGCATGTTGCAGCCATGATACCCCTTTACCATCAATATGAGGGGTCTTTAAAAATTTCATGGAAAGATTTCATTTTGTTTTTTTGGTTTGGGCAGCTGGCTCGTATAGGGAACTGATGTATTATCTTTTAATTCTATTTGTCCACTAAATTTTTGAATTCCCCTTGTACTTCAGCATATGTTTCCAAAAACAAGGACATTCTCTTCTGTATGGTATAATTTTCAAAACCAGAAACTAACACTGACACACTGATAGTGTCTTACCTGCAGACCTTATTCATATGTTGCCCATGGTCACAATAATGTCTTCTATAGCTAAAGAAAATTCAAGATCATGTGTTGTATTCATTTGTGACATTTCTTTTTTCTTTTTTCTTTTTAAAAGATGACCGGTAAGGGGATCTTAACCCTTGACTTGGTGTTGTCAGCACCACGCTCACCCAGTGAGCAAACCGGCCATCCCTATAAGGGATCCAAACCCGTGGCCTTGGTGTTATCAGCACCGCACTCTCCTGAGTGAGCCACAGGCCAGCCCCTCATTTGTGACATTTCTACTAGCCTTCATTAATTTGTTAATAGATCCTCTTTCTTTGTCTTGTATGACTGTGACACTTTTGAAAAGTATGGGTTAGTTATTTTTTTTATTTTATTTTTTTATTTTTTTTTTGTCTTTTGTCTTTTTCCATGTCCGGCAACGGATCGCAACCCTCAGTGCTGCCCCCGCACCGGACCGGGGACCGGCAACGGGATTGCAACCCTCGGCGTTGCTCCCGTGCCTCGCTCAGCCAGTGAGCGGGAACCGGTCTGTACGTGGGATCTGAACCCTCAGGCGGGAGCGCCGCCGCGCTTCCCAAGTGGCGCACTATCCAGTGCGCCACCGGGCCGGCCCTGGGTTAGTTATTTTATAAAATATCCCTCAATCTGGGTTTGTCTGATGTTTCTTCATGATCAGATTCAGTTTATGCATTTTGGTAGGAATATTTTAAATCTCAAGATCAATGTGATATACTGTTCATTCATTCCTTTAGAGGGAAGAAATTGTTGAGTGTAAGATTAAGGATTTTAACATCATAAAAGGTGAAAAGACAAGCCATGGAGTGGGAGAAGATTATTGAAACATACATATTAGACATCAAATACTAAACAGCACAGTATCAAAAATACATCAAGAATTCTTACAAATCAATAAAAAGAAAGGCAGACAACTCAACAGGAAGAAAAATGGGCTAAGGACTTGATCTAGCTCTTGCCCAAAGAGGATATCTAAATGGACACTAAATAAAAAACTGCTCAACCTCATTAATAAACAAATACAAATTAAAACATGAGATAACGTTACATGTCTAACATATGGCCCAAATTATAAAAAGCTTTCATGTTTGATAAACATTATCTATGATTTTGCTCCCTGGAGTTTTATAATGAACAATAGCCAGAAAAGACTATGCGAAGTCCTGGGGGAAAAAGTCTTGCAATACCAAGTGTTGGTGAGGTGATAGTGTGGCTGGTGTGTACTGGAGTTTGATTAGTCAGCCATTTGGAAAAGAGTATGACTTCAAACTATGAAAACTCAAGATATGCAGACTGAGCAATTCCATGACTGTAGAAAAACTCCTGCACCAGGACAGATGCACACAAAGTTCATAATATCATTGTTGTAATAGCGAAACAGAAGAAACAACCAGTGTTTATCAGTGAGAGAGGGATAGAAAAATAGTGATATATTCACCCAGTAGAATACAGCAGTGGTTCTCAAATTTGAGCATGCTTCAGAATCACCTGGGGGGCTTTGTGTCCACACAAAAACTTAGATACAATTGTTCATAGCAGCACTATCCACTATAGCCCTAAAGTTGACACAACCAAAATGTCCATCAACAGACAAACAGCTAAACACGATGTGGTATATTTACACAATGGAATATTATTTGGCGATCTTAAGGAATGACTGACTGACACATGCTACGACATGGATGAAACTTGAAAACATGCTGAGTAAAAGTAGCCAGACACAGAAGTACAAATGTTGTATAATTTAATTTATTCCATTTAGAGAGGCAAATTTATACAGAAAGTAGATTAGTGATTGTCAGGGCCTAAGTAAAGGGGAAATGGGGACTAATTGCCAATGGGTTTTTTTTTTTTTTGCAGTGATGAAAATGTTCTATAATTGGATTGTGATCATTGTTGCACAACTCTGTGAATATACTAAAACTTACTGAATTTTACACATTATTATCATTAATTTATTTTTTTGGCAGCTGGCTGAAATGGGGATCCAAACCCTTGACTTTGGTGTTATAACACTGCCTTCTAACCAGCTGAGCCAACCAGCCAGCCTGAATTGTATACTTTAAATGGATGGATTGTTTGTCATGTGAATTACAGCTCAATAAGCTGTTTAATAATCACACAGTCTTTACTCCCTGCTTTACTGCTGAGTTACTAATGCTGAGAACAGATGACTGGCCAGGTAGCTGGGACATGGGTGGTTCCTCCTCTCCTCTGGCCTCAGCCTCATATCCTGGAGGTGGCTTCTTTCATATGTAGGGAGAGGTGGGATTGACTGGTGAAGGGGAGCAAGGCTCATTTTTCACATTTGTTTAGCACCTACTATGTGCCAGGCACTGTACTAAGTGTCCCTCATTTATTCTCACAACTGCTCTGTGAGATAATGGTAGTATCATCGTCCCCTGTCAGAGATGAGGAAGTCGAGACCTACAGGGATGAAGTGACTTGCCCAAACTCACACAGCCAGAGCCAGAATTTGAAACCCATTTCTTTCCACTTTATAAAAGCTTCTGAATTTTTTTTTTTTTTTTTTTTTTTTAAAGATGACCGGTAAGGGGATCTTAACCCTTGACTTGGTGTTGTCAGCACCACGCTCAGCCAGTGAGCGAACCGGCCATCCCTATATGGGATCCGAACCCGTGGCCTTGGTGTTATCAGCCCCGCCCTCCCCCGAGTGAGCCACGGGCCAGCCCCAAGCTTCTGAATTTTTTTTTTTTTTTAAAGATGACCGGTAAGGGGATCTTAACCCTTGACTTGGTGTTGTCAGCACCACGCTCAGCCAGTGAGCGAACCGGCCATCCCTATATGGGATCCGAACCCGTGGCCTTGGTGTTATCAGCACCGCACTCTCCTGAGTGAGCCACAGGCCGGCCCTCCGGCCATCCCTATATGGGATCCGAACCCGTGGCCTTGGTGTTATCAGCACCGCACTCTCCCGAGTGAGCCACGGGCCAGCCCCAAGCTTCTGAATTTTAAACCCTCACCCCCATCCCTTGTTTTTCATTTCTACCAGTCAGACAAAGGCTTAGGAAAAAAGTTTCAAAGTGATTCTGGAAGGCCTTCTCTGACTCCTTCTCATAGAAGCAACCTCTCTCCCTCCCTTCTCTCACTTCTTTCCCTTAACTCCATCATGGCACTTAACAGACACTGAACTGTGCTGGAATGTTTATGTATCTCCCCTGGAGATTGTGTACCCTCTGGAAAGCCCATTTTCTTCTTTTTTTTTTTAAAGATTACCGGTAAGGGGATCTTAACCCTTGGCGTGGTGTTAGCACCACGCTCAGCCAGTGAGCTAACTGGCCATCCCTATATAGGATCCGAACCCGTGGCCTTGGTGTTATCAGCACCGCACTCTCCTGAGTGAGCCACAGGCCGGCCCTCCGGCCATCCCTATATAGGGATCCGAACCTGTGGCCTTGGTGTTATCGGAACCACACTCTCCCAAGTGAGCTACAAGCCAGCCCTAGAAAGCCCATTTTCCAGGGGAGGAAACCGAAGTCCAGAGAGGGGAAAGGACTTGATTGAAGGCACACAGGGCATCTTGGCAGGGTCTGGGGTTCATCCGAGGGGCTCAGCCCCACACTCAGGCCAGTGAAAACTGCCACAACTGGGCTGACCCTCCCCAGCAGCTGGGCTGGCCCACTCTGACCACAGGCTTGACCTCTGCATTTGGGGCGGGTCCCCAGGGTGAGCATAGGCCGAGGCTTTTGCTTAGTGCCTTTCCCAGAATGCTTTGCTCAGCAGCCAGCTGGCTGAAGGAACACCAGCCTGAAAATTCCACCTGAAAGTGTCCAGTCCTCTGTCTTCCCCCATCCCTGCCTCAGTTCAGGGCTCCTGATCTCCTCCGGGCCATTACCCTTCCCCTCCCCACCTTGGTTTCCCCTCCTCCAGCCTGTTCACACGCCAGTCATAGGGCTCTCTCCAAAGCTCACAGCTGGCTGCTTCGCGCCTTGCCACAATTCCCTTTCAGGGCTCCCACCGCCATCTGAAGCAAGCCCCAACTCCTCAGTTGCAGAGTCAACTCCTCCACTATTTGGCCACTGTACTTCCTGCCACTCCTCTCCTGTCCCCAATCTCTGACCCCATCAGAATTACTCAAGTGCCCCACTGCTCTACCTGGGGAAAGGCTGAGGCTGAGGCTGGGGGTGCAAATAAATAAAAAATGATGGGGGTCCCTTAAAGAAGGGCTTGTGGCTCTTTTCTATACAAACAATCTTGACGATCTCATCCACTCCTGTAGCCTTAAATACCATCTTCAAGGGCCGGCCCGTGGCTCACTTGGGAGAGTGTGGTGCTGATAACACTAAGGCCGTGGGTTCAGATCCCTATATAGGGATGGCTGGTTGGCTCACTTGGGAGAGTGTGGTGCTGACAATACCAACTCAAGGGCTAAGATCCCCTTACCGGTCATCTTTAAAAAAAAACAAAACATCTTCACACTGTTGACTTCCAAACGTGTATCCCCAGACCAGACCTCATCCTTGGACTCCAGACTCAGACCCAACCACCCACGTTCCTACCTGGATGTCCAGCTGGCATCTCAAACATTACATGCTGCAGGTTGAACCCTGCTCTTCCCAACCCCTGCCCCCCTCCACCTGCTCACCCATTCCTCTGGTCTCAGTTGATGTCAGCTGGGTGGATCTGAGCCACCATCATCTCTTGCCCAGATAATTTTAACAGATTCCTAAATGGTCTCCTTCCCTCCACTCTCACCTACATTTTATTCCCCAAATAGCAGCCAGAGGAGTCTTGGTACAATCTAAGTTAGATCATGTCCCTCCTCTGCATAGAACTTCCCCTGGCTCCCATGTCACTTGGGAAAAGCCACATCGTCATTATAGCCAAGAGATCCTATGTGATCTGGCCTCTGCCTACCTTCCTGACTCCATCCCCTACATTCTCTTTCTCCGCAATAGCCACATAGGCCTTCTGTTGTTCTTCCAACAGGCCAAGCATGCTCCTACCTCAGGGCCTGTGAAGGTTAATTCTTTTTTTTTTTTTTTAAAGATGACCAGTAAGGGGATCTTAACCCTTGACTTGGTGTTGTCAGCACCACGCTTACCCAGTGAGCTAACCGGTCATCCCTATATGGGATCCGAACCCATGGCCTTGGTGTTATCAGCACCGCACTCTGCCGAGTGAGCCACGGGCCGGCCCCTGTGAAGGTTAACTCTAAGTGTCAACTTGGTTAGATAAAGGAATGCTGAGAAACCTGGTAAAGCTATCTTTTTAGGTGTGTCCGTGAGGGTGTTTCCAGCAGAGATTAGAATGAGAGTGTGAGTGGTCTGGGTGGGAAAGACCCACCCTCACTGTGGATGGGAACCATCCAATCCACTGGGCGTCTGGAGAGAATAAAAGACAGCGGAAAGAGGTGAAGTGCTTTCTATCCACTGGAGCTGGGACACACTCTTCTCTCCTGTCCATGGACATCAGAGCTCAAGACTCTTTTCAGCTTTTGGGTTCCAGGACTTACACCAAGGACACCATCAGTTTCCCTGGTTTTGAGGCCTTTGGGCTTGGACTGAGTCACACTACTGGCATCCAGTTTATAGACGGCCAATCGTGGGACTTTTCTTCATAGTCACGTGAGCTAATTCCCCTAATAAATCCCTCTCATATAACATATCCTATTGATTCTGTCTCTCTGGAGAACCCTGACTAATACAGGTCTTTTGCATTTGCTATTCCTTCTGCCTGAACCACTTTCTCCGCACAGCTACACCGCTATTCCCTTCACATCCTCTGCCCAAATGTCATCTTTTCATTGAGACGTTCCCTCACCAGCCACCTATCATTTTTTAAGGTTATTTATTAATATATATATATATTACATTCTACGATGTTGTTGTGGAGCAGGTGCGGGGAAAGGGGAGAGCAGAAGGGGAAAGGAAATAGTGTGGGAGAAAGAGGAGGAGGAGGTATGGTTGAGGCACGTGGCACCCCCCTCATTCCTGCAGGGGAGACAAGTAGACTTCTAGCAGTGGATCGGTCGTTGCTGGGCTGGATGCAGATGTCAGTGGCTGAAGCCCTCAGTCTCCCATCACCCGGGCTCTTCTTGTGGCAGCTCAGTGGTTGTTGCAGGGCTGTGATTATTGGGGGGGTGTGGCCAAGGCCCTCAGCCCTCAACTGCCCTAGCTCAAGAGCTCAGGGAGCTTCCTGTAGTAACTCGGTGGTCGTTGCTTGACCAACCACTTTAAAACTGGAATCTCCCCAGCTCTCCTTATTCCCCCACCCCATCTTATATACCTCTTTTCACCCTGTGACACGTTTTACTTATTTTGTTTATTCTCCATCTCCCCCCACCAGAATTTAAGCTATATCAGTGTTTCTCAACCTTGGTATTATTGCCATTTGGGGCTGGATAATTCTTTGTTGTGAGGGGTTGTTCTGTGCATTGCAGAATATTTAGCAGTATTCCTTGTCTCTACCAACCAGATGCCAGTAGCATCCCCCTCACCATAGTTGTGACAACCAGAAGTCTCCAGACATTGCCAAATGTTTCCTGGATGGCAAAAGTCAATCCCCTGAGAACCTCTGAGCTACATGAAGGCAGTCTTTTGGCTGGTTTTGTTTACTGCTGTAGCCCTTGTCTAAAGAACAATCTGGCATCCAATAAGTACTGACTCATCTCTGTAGCCTGAGAACTTGGTGTAGGCAGAGTCTGGCATGCAGAGCAAAGTCTCAATAAAGGTTGATGAATGACTTAATGACTGATCCAATGTGTGATACACCTACTTCAGGGACTGGGAACTGCCCTAAATCTGACCAAATTATTTCCTTTTTTTTAATGAAAGAGAGTTGCAGCAGGGAAATCCATCGAGAATATGGGCTTCAGGCCCACTGAAAGGGATCTTGCAAAGATTCTTCTGGAACACCCTACTCAGCCAAATGACTTTAAAGCACTTTCTACACTCAGTGTCTCAATGTCTCTACTTCCTCATCTTCTTCCTCCTTATTTAACTCTAACCTGAATTCTGCCCTCAGCACTCCCCTGAAACTGCTCTGGATCAAGTTAACTGTAGCTTCCTTATTATGAAAACCATCAGAGCTACCAAGGTGGAGTAATAAGAACTAGATTTACTTCACACTAGAAACAACTAAAAACTAGACAAAATGTATGAGACAATTGTTTTTAGACATTGGCATCAGACAATGGAGGATAGTAATCCCACAGAGAGGAGAAACAAATGATGCGAGTCCTGCAGTGGCCCCAGCCTACTGCCTAGAGAGTTTCTAGGCTGCAGTGCAGACAGGGTGCAACAGACTGACATGTGTCCTCCTAAAACTCACATGTTGAAGTCCTAACTCCCAGAGTGGCTGTGTTTGCAGATGAAGCCAGAGAGATGATAAAATATGAGGTCATAAGCATAAGGCTCTAATTCGATAGGGCTGGTGTTCTTACAAGAAGAGAAAGCAACACCAGGGGTCATTCTCTATCTCTGCCATGTGAGGATACAGCAAGAAGGCAGCTCTCTACAATTCAGGAAGAGTCCTCACCAGAAACCAATCATGCTGGCACCATCATCTTATACTTCCAGCCTCCAGACCTGGGAGAAGTAAATTCCTGTTGGTTAAGCCACCCAGTCAATGGTACTTTGTTATGGTGGCCCAAGCTGACTAATAAAGAGGGGTGACACAGGCGTGGTCTGGTGATCTGAGTTGAGGAGCTGGGAGTCCACGGAGGCCAAAGCTGCTAGAATTCTCAGGGCAGAGTACCAGAGAGGAGGCTGCTGCAGAGAGCAAGCCCTGGAGATCTCCAGACGGTCCTTCTCATGCCTTCAGCTGAGTGCCAATCAACACACGAATGTGATGTTTTCCAGCCCTCACTTACTTTGTTTCTCTGTGGTCATTAACACACCTGGCATACCTCTCCTTCTCAAAGTATGTCCTCCCCTGGGCTGCTGTGAGCCCTCCTCCCGCTTCCTGGCTGTTCCCCTGTCTCCATAGCCACGTTTCTGGGCTTCCTCCTCCTCAACCGGCATGTAGTAATAACTCAAATATGTACTGACCTCCTGTTGTTCAGGTAGGTGTTGACAATTCCTGTAATGTTATCAGTAGGTGGGACTTCTCGTCTGTTTCCCAGCCCTGTATACCTGATGTCATGAGAGATGCGCCCTCTTGTATGTTCCTCAGACACCTCAAAATAATCATGCCCAAGACAGAATGTATCATGTACTCCAGCTGTCCCTCCCCAAATACATTTTGTTCTTCTGGAATACTGGACTTGACCTAAGAACATGGTTGCACAGCAAGAGACAACATTTCCTAGCCTCCTTTGTGGCTGAGGGTGGCCATGTGACTAAGTTCTCACCAACAGAATGTGAATGAAAATGATGTACATGACTTCCATGTCCTGGCTTAAAAAGAATTTGCTTGTCCTCTACTTCTTCTCATCTCCCTTCCCATGGACTAGAAATAGTGACCACATAACTTTGATCCTGCAGACTTAGGACAAAGCCCTAAGACATGACTGAGCCATCCATGGGTCCCTGAGTGACCGTGTAGAGCAGAGCTGCCCCACAAGCTTGGACTGCTCAACTCTGGAATGTTACTGAGAGAAAAACAAAGTCCTATTTTATTTAAGCCACTGTGTTTTTGTGTGGAATATACTATAAAGCAAATGTACTTCACAGGGCCTGGTTTTTCAAAGCCTTGCAATTTCAAATATTGACCTTGCAAAGAACAGAAAATTTTCCTCAGGCTATAAAGTCTCTGGTGTAAGATAAAGAATTCAAATACAGCAGGGTTGCTGGCTCAAAGACAGACTAGTTACTGATTGATATGTAAAGATACTGGGAAATTGCTGTAAGAAGGAATGTTTGCTAAGATCAAGCTTTTGTTGGTGGATCACTTAATTGCCTTAATGGAATGTCATCTGACTTGTCTTTACTGAATGTTACCAGCTTCTATTGTTAAACTTGTTAAACTGTACGTGGCAAAACCCCACCTAGGGCCAGCCAGTGGCTTACTCGGGAGAGTGTGGTGCTGACAACACCAAGTCAAGGGTTAAGAGCCCCTTACTGGTCATCTTTTAAAACAAAAACAAAAACCCCCACCTATGTCTCTTCCTGTAACTTGCTGGTCTGGAGAATAAATGCAGGAACAGAACCCCAATTCATGGTTAATTTCCCAAGGAAGGAATGCCTCTCGCTTGAGGGTCGAGGGGAAGTTAACCGCTTTGGGGCCTCTCACTGCTCAGGAGATGGGCTTTGAGTAATCCTTTGTGGCTCTGTCACCCACGGGAAGAGGGGTGACAAATCCGTGGGGGGCAAAGCAACATTTTTGGATCTTTTTTATGTAACAGCTAAGGCTCTATTCCTAACTAATTTACCCACAAAGCTGCTTTTTCATCTGCAGTCATGGGGAAACAGTGTCATTGCCATATGACATTTAGGTCTCTTAACATGTAAGGGACAGACATTCCAACTCAAAATTGGGTGGAAGAAAAGAGGGAAGTTTATTGCCTCATAAAACAGGGCTGGCTTCACGGGCTGCTTGATCCAGAAGGTAACTTTGTCAGGCCAGCAGTTTATCTCTGCTGGTTAGAGTGCAGCCTCGTAGCACCAAGGTTGCAGGTTTGGAAGTGACTTTGTCATCAGTTTGGTTTCTCAGCCTTTCTGGATTCTACTGTACTCCCTGTGTGGAGTCCTTTTCAGACTGGCCCCTGATGGCAGCAAGGTGGGGTTGTCATCCCCAAAGTTCACATTCTTACATCATGAAATTCAACAGAGAAGGTGCTTCTCTCAGGAGCCCCAGCAAAGGTCTCTGTTTCAATAATTTACTGCAATGTTAACAAACCACTGCAAAGCTTAAAACACTACATGTTTCACAATTCTTCAATATGGTCTGAGCTCAGCTGGGCAGTTCTGCTTCATATGGTGTCTCTGGGGCTGGAAACTCCAAGATGCTTTTTTACTCATGTTTGGTGCTTCAGTTGGCATGGCTTTAAGGCTTGGCACTGGCTACACCTCTTTCCATCTGGCAACTTCCCATGGTTAGCTTGGGCTTTCTCACAGTATGGGTGCTTTAGGATAGTCTGATTTCTTACATGGAGGATGATGGATTCCAAGAGGAAAAGTAGAATCTTGCCAGGCCTCTTAAAGACTAGTTCTGGGACAGCCACATGTTACTTCTACTATATTTCACTGGTCAAGGCAAGTAACAATTCCATCTGAGACTGAAGGGCAGAGGAAGCAGACTACCCCTTGATGGCAGGAGCAGCACATGCATACATATAGTGAGGAGAGAGAGAGATTGCTGGCGCTCATTTTGGAGACTACTCTCTTGGTGACCCATTGGTTCTGTTGAGTTCTGAGCCTGAATTAGTTGGTTTACAGACTGTGCTTCTGTGTCAAAGAAACCCAAAAAGGAAAAAGGAAGGACAGATGCTAGGGAACTAGTGCCTCTGCCATATATCCCTGAATCAATGACTAGAAGATGCTGATTGGCTAATGTCTGTCAGGACCCACCCTTGCAGCTAGTTGTGGGAACACCCTCCCAAAACCCGTTGGGTGCAGGTTTTAATTTTTGACTTAAAAAAAAAAAATTATTGTCATACAATGTGCACAGTGTAAAATTTTAACCATTTTTAAGTGTAAAATTCAGTGGTACTAAGTACATTCAAAATGTCTTCTAACCATCACCGCTATCCATCCACAAAACTTTTTCATCCTCCCAAACAGAAACTCTGTTAAACATAACCCCCTATTCCACCCCTCCCCCCAGCCCGATAACTTCTTTTTTTGGGGGGGGGGGGTAGCTGGCCAGTACAGGGATCCGCAGCACCCAGTAACTTCTATTGTACTTTCTGTCTCTATGAATTTGCCTATTCTAGTTATCTCATATAAGTGGAATCATACAATATTCGCCCTTTTGAGTTGGGCTTACTTCACTTAGTATATTTTCAAGGTGCATACATTACCACATCACACATGTTGTAGCATGTGTCAGAATTTTGCTGTATTTTTTTTTACAAAAGATGACCAGTAAGGGGATCTTAACCCTTGACTTGGTATTGTCAGCACCACACTCTTCCAAGTGAGCTACGGACCGGCCCTAGAATTTTGCTGTTTTTTAATGGCTGAGTAATATTCCATATGGATAGACCACATATTACCCATTCATCTATTGATGAATATTTGGGTTGTTTCCATTTTGGGGCTATTGTGAATAGTGCTGCTATGAACATAGGTGTGCAAGTAGCTGTTTCAATTTTTTTGAATTCCAATTCCAATTTTTTTTTTTTAAAGAATGGAATTGCTGGGTCATGTGGTAATTCTATGCTTAACTTTTTGAGGAACTGCCAGCCTGCTCTGTACAGTGACTGCACCATTTTACATTCCCCCCCAGCAATGCACAAGCATTCCAATTTCTCCACATCTTCAGCAATGCTTGTTACTGTCCATTTTTTGTTTTTTAATAATAGGCATCCTAATGAGTGTGAGGTGGTATCTCATTGTGGTTTTTTTTTTTTTTTTTTTTTTTTTTTTTTTTTTCCGGTCCCCTTACCGGTCAAAAGAAAAAAAAAAAAATTA